>NW_027415507.1:0-48833 GCF_964106895.1 Numenius arquata
GGCCTGTGGTGTTCCCTAGGGGCCTCTAGAGTCTCGTACAGTTCCGTAGGGTCCTGTAGGTTTCCATAAGCGCCCGCAGAGGTCTGAAGGGGCCCGTCCTGTTCCGTAAGGATCCACAGGGCTCTGTAGAGAGTCATAGGTTCCCTAGAAGCCTGTAGAGTACCGCAGGAGCCAGTAGTGTTCTGTAGGGGCCCGTAGGGTTCCTTCCATAGGGGCTGGCAGTGTTCCCTAGGGTCCTCTAGGGTTGAGTAAGTGCCCGCAGGAGTCTGTAGGAATCCGTGGGATTCTGTAAGGTTCCGGAGGGTTCTGCAGGGTTCCGTAGGGGCCCGTAGAGTTCCGTAGTGGCTGGTAAAGTTCCCTAGGGCCCTGTACCGTTCCGTAACTGCCTGCAAGGGTCTTTAGGCTTCCGTAGGGGCTGGTAGGGTTCCATAAAGTTCCGTGGGTTCCTGCAGAGTTCTGCAAGTGCCCGCAAGGGCCTGTAGGGGCCCACAGTGTTTCTGTCAGGTTCCGTAGAGTTCCGTAGGGGCCATAGGTTTCCGTAGCGGCTGGTAGTATTCCGTAGGGGTCTGTAGGGTTCCGTAGGCACCTGCAGTGTTCTGTAAGAGCCCATAGGGTTTTAGTGAGGTTCTGTTGTGTTGCTAAGGGTCTTGTAGAGTGGTGTCGGGTCCTGGAGTATTCTGTAGGGTTCCAGAGGGGCTCGTAGGGTTCCGTTGAAATCTGTAGGCTTCCTTAGGGGCATGTGGAGTCCCGTAGATTTCCGTAGGGACCTGTAGGGTTGTGTAAGTGCCCGCAGGGGTTGGTAGGAGCTTGTAGGGTGCCATAAGTTTCCAGAGGGTTGTGTAGGGTTCCGTAGGGGCCTGTGGTGTTCCCTAGGGGCCTGTAGAGTCTCGTACGGTTCCGTAGGGGCCTGTGGTGTTCCCTAGGGGCCTGTAGAGTCTCGTACGGTTTTGTAGGGGCCTGTAAGTGTTCCCTAGGGGCCTCTAGAGTCTCGTACAGTTCCGTAGGGTCCTGTAGGTTTCCATAAGGGCCCGCAGAGGTCTGAAGGGGCCCGTACTGTTCCGTAAGGATCCATAGGGTTCCGTAGAGCTTCGTAGGTTCCCTAGAGGCCTGTAGAGTACCGCAGGAGCCAGTAGTGTTCTGTAGGGGCCCGTAAGGTTCCTTCCGTAGGGGCTGGCAGTGTTCCGTAGGGGCCTGTAGGGTTGTGTAAGTGCCCGCAGCAGTCTGTAGGAGTCTGTGGGATTCTGTAAGGTTCTGGAGAGTTCTGCAGGGTTCTGTAGGGGCCCGTAGAGTTCCGTAGTGGCTGGTAAAGTTCCCTAGGGCCCTGTGGGGTTCTGTATGGACCTGTAGGGTTCTGTAGGGGCCTGCAGGGTTCTGTAAGTGCCCGCAGGTGTCTGTAGGGTTCCGTACGGGTCTGTAGGGTTCCGTAGGCGCCTGCAGTGTTCTGTAGGAGCCCATAGGGTTTTAGTGAGGTTCCGTTGTGTTGCTAAGGGTCTTGTAGAGTGCTGTCGGGTCCTGGAGTATTCTGTAGGGTTCCAGAGGGGCTCGTAGGGTTCTGTCGAAATCTGTAGGCTTCCCTAGGGGCCCGTGGAGTCCCGTAGATTTCCGTAGGGACCTGTAGGGTTGTGTAAGTGCCCGCAGGGGTTGGTAGGAGCTTGTAGGGTGCCATAAGTTTGCAGAGGGTTGTGTAGGGTTCCGTAGGGGCCTGTGGTGTTCCCTAGGGGCCTCTAGAGTTTCCAGGGTAAGGATCCATAGGGTAAGTTTCCAGAGGGTTGTGTAGGGTTCCGTAGGGGCCTGTGGTGTTCCCTAGGGGCCTGTAGAGTCTCATACGGTTCCGTAGGGGCCTGTGGTGTTCCCTAGGGGCCTGTAGAGTCTCGTACCGTTCCGTAGGGGCCTGTAAGTGTTCCCTAGGGGCCGCTAGAGTCTCGTACAATTCCGTAGGGTCCTGTAGGTTTCCATAAGCGCCCGCAGAGGTCTGAAGGGGCCCGTCCTGTTCCGTAAGGATCCACAGGGCTCCATAGAGCTTCGTAGGTTTCCTAGAGGCCTGTAGAGTACCGCAGGAGCCAGTAGTGTTCTGTAGGGGCCCGTAGGGTTCCTTCCATAGGGGCTGGCAGTGTTCCGTAGGGGCCTCTAGGATTGTGTAAGTGCCCGCAGGAGTCTGTAGGAGTCTGTGGGATTCTGTAAGGTTCCGGAGGGTTCTGCAGGGTTCCGTAGGGGCCCGTAGAGTTCCGTAGTGGCTGGTAAAGTTCCCTAGGGCCCTGTGGGGTTCTGTATGGACCTGTAGGGTTCCGTAGGGGCCTGCAGGGTTCTGTAAGTGCCCGCAGGTGTCTGTAGGGTTCCGTAGGGGCCTGCAGGGTTTCGTAGGCACCTGCAGTGTTCTGTAGGAGCCCATAGGGTTTTAGTGAGGTTCCGTTGTGTTGCTAAGGGTCTTGTAGAGTGCTGTCGGGTCCTGAGGTATTCTGTAGGGTTCCAGAGGGGCTCGTAGGGTTCCGTTGAAATCTGTAGGCTTCCCGAGGGGCCTGTAGAGTCCCGTAGATTTCCGTAGGGACCTGTAGGGTTGTGTAAGTGCCCGCAGGGGTTGGTAGGAGCTTGTAGGGTGCCATATGTTTCCGGAGGGTTGTGTAGGGTTCCGTAGGGGCCTGTAGTGTTCCCTAGGGGCCTGTAGAGTCTCGTACAGTTCCGTAGGGTCCTGTAGGTTTCCATAAGCGCCCGCAGAGGTCTGAAGGGGCCCGTACTGTTCCGTAAGGATCCATAGGGTTCCGTAGAGCTTCGTAGGTTCCCTAGAGGCCTGTAGAGTACTGCAGGAGCCAGTAGTGTTCTGTAGGGGCCCGTAGGGTTCCTTCCATAGGGGCTGGCAGTGTTCCGTAGGGGCCTGTAGGGTTGTGTAAGTGCCTGCAGGAGTCTGTAGGAATCCGTGGGATTCTGTAAGGTTCCGGAGGGTTCTGCAGGGTTCCGTAGGGGCCCGTAGAGTTCCGTAGTGGCTGGTAAAGTTCCGTAGGGCCCTGTACCGTTCCGTAACTGCCTGCAAGGATCTTTAGGCTTCCGTAGGGGCTGGTAGGGTTCCATAAAGTTCCGTGGGTTCCTGCAGAGTTCTGCAAGTGCCCGCAAGGGCCTGTAGGGGCCCACAGTGTTTCTGTCAGGTTCCGTAGAGTTCCGTAGGGGCCATAGGTTTCCGTAGCGGCTGGTAGTATTCCGTAGGGGTCTGTAGGGTTCCATAGGCACCTGCAGTGTTCTGTAGGAGCCCATAGGGTTTTAGTGAGGTTCTGTTGTGTCGCTAAGGGTCTTGTAGAGTGCTGTCGGGTCCTGGAGTATTCTGTAGGGTTCCAGAGGGGCTCGTAGGGTTCTGTCGAAATCTGTAGGCTACCCTAGGGGCCCATAGAGTCCCGTAGGGACCTGAAGGGTTGTGTAAGTGCCCGCAGGGGTTGGTAGGAGCTTGTAGGGTGTCATAAGTTTCCAGAGGGTTGTGTAGGGTTCCGTAGGGGCCTGTGGTGTTCCCTAGGGGCCTGTAGAGTCTCGTACAGTTCCGTAGGGTCCTGTAGGTTTCCATAAGCGCCCGCAGAGGTCTGAAGGGGCCCGTACTGTTCCGTAAGGATCCATAGGGTTCCGTAGAGCTTCGTAGGTTCCCTAGAGGCCTGTAGAGTACCGCAGGAGCCAGTAGTGTTCTGTAGGGGCCCGTAGGGTTCCTTCCGTAGGGGCTGACAGTGTTCCGTAGGGGCCTGTAGGGTTGTGTAAGTGCCCACAGCAGTCTGTAGGAGTCTGTGGGATTCTGTAAGGTTCTGGAGGGTTCTGCAGGGTTCTGTAGGGGCCCGTAGAGTTCCGTAGTGGCTGGTAAAGTTCCCTAGGGCCCTGTACCGTTCCGTAACTGCCTGCAAGGGTCTTTAGGCTTACGTAGGGGCTGGTAGGGTTACATAAAGTTCCGTGGGTTCCTGCAGAGTTCTGCAAGTGCCCGCAAGGGCCTGTAGGGGCCCACAGTGTTTCTGTCAGGTTCCGTAGAGTTCCGTAGGGGCCATAGGTTTCCGTAGCGGCTGGTAGTATTCCGTAGGGGTCTGTAGGGTTCCGTAGGCACCTGCAGTGTTCTGTAGGAGCCCATATGGTTTTAGTGAGGTTCTGTTGTGTTGCTAAGGGTCTTGTAGAGTGCTGTCGTGTCCTGGAGTATTCTGTAGGGTTCCAGAGGGGCTCGTAGGGTTCCGTTGAAATCTGTAGGCTTCCTTAGGGGCATGTGGAGTCCCGTAGATTTCCGTAGGGACCTGTAGGGTTGTGTAAGTGCCCGCAGGGGTTGGTAGGAGCTTGTAGGGTGCCATAAGTTTCCAGAGGGTTGTGTAGGGTTCCGTAGGGGCCTGTGGTGTTCCCTAGGGGCCTGTAGAGTCTCGTACGGTTCCGTAGGGGCCTGTGGTGTTCCCTAGGGGCCTGTAGAGTCTCGTACAGTTCCGTAGGGTCCTGTAGGTTTCCATAAGCGCCCGCAGAGGTCTGAAGGGGCCCGTACTGTTCCGTAAGGATCCATAGGGTTCCGTAGAGCTTCGTAGGTTCCCTAGAGGCCTGTAGAGTACCGCAGGAGCCAGTAGTGCTCTGTAGGGGCCCGTAAGGTTCCTTCCGTAGGGGCTGGCAGTGTTCCGTAGGGGCCTCTAGGGTTGTGTAAGTGCCCGCAGCAGTCTGTAGGAGTCTGTGGGATTCTGTAAGGTTCTGGAGGGTTCTGCAGGGTTCTGTAGGGGCCCGTAGAGTTCCGTAGTGCCTGGTAAAGTTCCGTAGGGCCCTGTGGGGTTCTGTATGGACCTGTAGGGTTCCGTAGGGGCCTGCAGGGTTCTGTAAGTGCCCGCAGGTGTCTGTAGGGTTCCGTAGGGGCCTGCAGGGTTCCGTAGGCACCTGCAGTGTTCTGTAGGAGCCGATAGGGTTTTAGTGAGGTTCCGTTGTGTTGCTAAGGGTCTTGTAGAGTGCTGTCGGGTCCTGGAGTATTCTGTAGGGTTCCAGAGGGGCTCGTAGGGTTCCGTCGAAATCTGTAGGCTTCCCTAGGGGCCCATAGAGTCCCGTAGATTTCCGTAGGGACCTGTAGGGTTGTGTAAGTGCCCGCAGGGGTTGGTAGGAGCTTGTAGGGTGCCATAAGTTTCCAGAGGGTTGTGTAGGGTTCCGTAGGGGCCTGTAGAGTCTCGTACCGTTCCGTAGGGGCCTGTAGTGTTCCCTAGGGGCCTGTAGAGTCTCGTACAGTTCCGTAGGGTCCTGTAGGTTTCCATAAGCGCCCGCAGAGGTCTGAAGGGGCCCGTACTGTTCCGTAAGGATCCATAGGGTTCCGTAGAGCTTCGTAGGTTCCCTAGAGGCCTGTAGAGTACCGCAGGAGCCAGTAGTGTTCTGTAGGGGCCCGTAGGGTTCCTTCCGTAGGGGCTGGTAGTGTTCCGTAGGGGCCTGTAGGGTTGTGTAAGTGCCCACAGCAGTCTGTAGGAGTCTGTGGGATTCTGTAAGGTTCTGGAGGGTTCTGCAGGGTTCTGTAGGGGCCCGTAGAGTTCCGTAGTGGCTGGTAAAGTTCCGTAGGGCCCTGTGGGGTTCTGTATGTACCTGTAGGGTTCCGTAGGGGCCTGTGGTGTTCCCTAGGGGCCTGTAGAGTCTCGTACAGTTCCGTAGGGTCCTGTAGGTTTCCATAAGCGCCCACAGAGGTCTGAAGGGGCCCGTCCTGTTCCGTAAGGATCCACAGGGCTCTGTAGAGAGTCATAGGTTCCCTAGAAGCCTGTAGAGTACCGCAGGAGCCAGTAGTGTTCTGTAGGGGCCCGTAGGGTTCCTTCCATAGGGGCTGGCAGTGTTCTGTAGGGGCCTCTAGGGTTGTGTAAGTGCCTGCAGGAGTCTGTAGGAATCCGTGGGATTCTGTAAGGTTCTGGAGGGTTCTGCAGGGTTCCGTAGGGGC
The DNA here is from genome assembly GCF_964106895.1 of Numenius arquata. NCBI lineage: Eukaryota > Metazoa > Chordata > Aves > Charadriiformes > Scolopacidae > Numenius > Numenius arquata. The sequence goes on from NW_027415507.1 coordinate 5,885, forward strand.
CCGTAGAGTTCCGTAGTGGCTGGTAAAGTTCCCTAGGGCCCTGTACCGTTCCGTAACTGCCTGCAAGGATCTTTAGGCTTCCGTAGGGGCTGGTAGGGTTCCATAAAGTTCCGTGGGTTCCTGCAGAGTTCTGCAAGTGCCCGCAAGGGCCTGTAGGGGCCCACAGTGTTTCTGTCAGGTTCCGTAGAGTTCCGTAGGGGCCATAGGTTTCCGTAGCGGCTGGTAGTATTCCGTAGGGGTCTGTAGGGTTCCATAGGCACCTGCAGTGTTCTGTAGGAGCCCATAGGGTTTTAGTGAGGTTCTGTTGTGTCGCTAAGGGTCTTGTAGAGTGCTGTCGGGTCCTGGAGTATTCTGTAGGGTTCCAGAGGGGCTCGTAGGGTTCCGTCGAAATCTGTAGGCTTCCCTAGGGGCCCATAGATTTCCGTAGGGACCTGTAGGGTTGTGTAAGTGCCCGCAGGGGTTGGTAGGAGCTTGTAGGGTGCCATAAGTTTCCAGAGGGTTGTGTAGGGTTCCGTAGGGGCCTGTGGTGTTCCCTAGGGGCCTGTAGAGTCTCGTACAGTTCCGTAGGGTCCTGTAGGTTTCCATAAGGGCCCGCAGAGGTCTGAAGGGGCCCGTCCTGTTCCGTAAGGATCCATAGGGTTCCGTAGAGCTTCGTAGGTTCCCTAGAGGCCTGTAGAGTACCGCAGGAGCCAGTAGTGTTCTGTAGGGGCCCGTAGGGTTCCTTCCGTAGGGGCTGGTAGTGTTCCGTAGGGGCCTGTAGGGTTGTGTAAGTGCCCGCAGCAGTCTGTAGGAGTCTGTGGGATTCTGTAAGGTTCTGGAGAGTTCTGCAGGGTTCTGTAGGGGCCCGTAGAGTTCCGTAGTGGCTGGTAAAGTTCCGTAGGGCCCTGTGGGGTTCTGTATGGACCTGTAGGGTTCTGTAGGGGCCTGCAGGGTTCTGTAAGTGCCCACAGGTGTCTGTAGGGTTCCGTACGGGTCTGTAGGGTTCCGTAGGCGCCTGCAGAGTTCTGTAGGAGCCCATAGGGTTTTAGTGAGGTTCCGTTGTGTTGCTAAGGGTCTTGTAGAGTGCTGTCGGGTCCTGGAGTATTCTGTAGGGTTCCAGAGGGGCTCGTAGGGTTCTGTCGAAATCTGTAGGCTTCCCTAGGGGCCCGTGGAGTCCCGTAGATTTCCGTAGGGACCTGTAGGGTTGTGTAAGTGCCTGCAGGGGTTGGTAGGAGCTTGTAGGGTGCCATAAGTTTCCAGAGGGTTGTGTAGGGTTCCGTAGGGGCCTGTGGTGTTCCCTAGGGGCCTCTAGAGTTTCCAGGGTAAGGATCCATAGGGTAAGTTTCCAGAGGGTTGTGTAGGGTTCCGTAGGGGCCTGTGGTGTTCCCTAGGGGCCTGTAGAGTCTCGTACCGTTCCGTAGGGGCCTGTAAGTGTTCCCTAGGGGCCGCTAGAGTCTCGTACAGTTCCGTAGGGTCCTGTAGGTTTCCATAAGCGCCCGCAGAGGTCTGAAGGGGCCCGTACTGTTCCGTAAGGATCCATAGGGTTCCGTAGAGCTTCGTAGGTTCCCTAGAGGCCTGTAGAGTACTGCAGGAGCCAGTAGTGTTCTGTAGGGGCCCGTAGGGTTCCTTCCATAGGGGCTGGCAGTGTTCCGTAGGGGCCTCTAGGGTTGTGTAAGTGCCTGCAGGAGTCTGTAGGAATCCGTGGGATTCTGTAAGGTTCCGGAGGGTTCTGCAGGGTTCCGTAGGGGCCCGTAGAGTTCCGTAGTGGCTGGTAAAGTTCCGTAGGGCCCTGTACCGTTCCGTAACTGCCTGCAAGGATCTTTAGGCTTCCGTAGGGGCTGGTAGGGTTCCATAAAGTTCCGTGGGTTCCTGCAGAGTTCTGCAAGTGCCCGCAAGGGCCTGTAGGGGCCCACAGTGTTTCTGTCAGGTTCCGTAGAGTTCCGTAGGGGCCATAGGTTTCCGTAGCGGCTGGTAGTATTCCGTAGGGGTCTGTAGGGTTCCATAGGCACCTGCAGTGTTCTGTAGGAGCCCATAGGGTTTTAGTGAGGTTCTGTTGTGTCGCTAAGGGTCTTGTAGAGTGCTGTCGGGTCCTGGAGTATTCTGTAGGGTTCCAGAGGGGCTCGTAGGGTTCCGTCAAAATCTGTAGGCTACCCTAGGGGCCCATAGAGTCCCGTAGGGACCTGTAGGGTTGTGTAAGTGCCCGCAGGGGTTGGTAGGAGCTTGTAGGGTGCCATAAGTTTCCAGAGGGTTGTGTAGGGTTCCGTAGGGGCCTGTGGTGTTCCCTAGGGGCCTCTAGAGTCTCGTACAGTTCCGTAGGGTCCTGTAGGTTTCCATAAGCGCCCGCAGAGGTCTGAAGGGGCCCGTCCTGTTCCGTAAGGATCCACAGGGCTCCATAGAGCTTCGTAGTTTTCCTAGAGGCCTGTAGAGTACCGCAGGAGCCAGTAGTGTTCTGTAGGGGCCCGTAGGGTTCCTTCCATAGGGGCTGGCAGTGTTCCGTAGGGGCCTGTAGGGTTGTGTAAGTGCCCGCAGGGGTTGGTAGGAGCTTGTAGGGTGCCATAAGTTTCCAGAGGGTTGTGTAGGGTTCCGTAGGGGCCTGTGGTGTTCCCTAGGGGCCTGTAGAGTCTCGTACCGTTCCGTAGGGGCCTGTAGTGTTCCCTAGGGGCCTCTAGAGTCTCGTACAGTTCCGTAGGGTCCTGTAGGTTTCCATAAGCGCCCGCAGAGGTCTGAAGGGGCCCGTACTGTTCCGTAAGGATCCATAGGGTTCCGTAGAGCTTCGTAGGTTCCCTAGAGGCCTGTAGAGTACCGCAGGAGCCAGTAGTGTTCTGTAGGGGCCCGTAGGGTTCCTTCCGTAGGGGCTGGTAGTGTTCCGTAGGGGCCTGTAGGGTTGTGTAAATGCCCACAGCAGTCTGTAGGAGTCTGTGGGATTCTGTAAGGTTCTGGAGGGTTCTGCAGGGTTCTGTAGGGGCCCGTAGAGTTCCGTAGTGGCTGGTAAAGTTCCGTAGGGCCCTGTGGGGTTCTGTATGGACCTGTAGGGTTCCGTAGGGGCCTGTGGTGTTCCCTAGGGGCCTGTAGAGTCTCGTACAGTTCCGTAGGGTCCTGTAGGTTTCCATAAGCGCCCACAGAGGTCTGAAGGGGCCCGTCCTGTTCCGTAAGGATCCACAGGGCTCTGTAGAGAGTCATAGGTTCCCTAGAAGCCTGTAGAGTACCGCAGGAGCCAGTAGTGTTCTGTAGGGGCCCGTAGGGTTCCTTCCATAGGGGCTGGCAGTGTTCCCTAGGGTCCTCTAGGGTTGAGTAAGTGCCCGCAGGAGTCTGTAGGAATCCGTGGGATTCTGTAAGGTTCTGGAGGGTTCTGCAGGGTTCCGTAGGGGCCCGTAGAGTTCCGTAGTGGCTGGTAAAGTTCCCTAGGGCCCTGTACCGTTCCGTAACTGCCTGCAATGGTCTTTAGGCTTCCGTAAGGGCTGGTAGGGTTCCATAAAGTTCCGTGGGTTCCTGCAGAGTTCTGCAAGTGCCCGCAAGGGCCTGTAGGGGCCCACAGTGTTTCTGTCAGGTTCCGTAGAGTTCCGTAGGGGCCATAGGTTTCCGTAGCGGCTGGTAGTATTCCGTAGGGGTCTGTAGGGTTCCGTAGGCACCTGCAGTGTTCTGTAAGAGCCCATAGGGTTTTAGTGAGGTTCTGTTGTGTTGCTAAGGGTCTTGTAGAGTGCTGTCGGGTCCTGGAGTATTCTGTAGAGTTCCAGAGGGGCTCGTAGGGTTCCGTTGAAATCTGTAGGCTTCCTTAGGGGCATGTGGAGTCCCATAGATTTCCGTAGGGACCTGTAGGGTTGTGTAAGTGCCCGCAGGGGTTGGTAGGAGCTTGTAGGGTGCCATAAGTTTCCAGAGGGTTGTGTAGGGTTCCGTAGGGGCCTGTGGTGTTCCCTAGGGGCCTGTAGAGTCTCGTACGGTTCCGTAGGGGCCTGTAGTGTTCCCTAGGGGCCTGTAGAGTCTCGTATCGTTCCGTAGGGGCCTGTAGTGTTCCCTAGGGGCCTGTAGAGTCTTGTACAGTTCCGTAGGGTCCTGTAGGTTTCCATAAGCGCCCGCAGAGGTCTGAAGGGGCCCGTACTGTTCCGTAAGGATCCATAGGGTTCCGTAGAGCTTCGTAGGTTCCCTAGAGGCCTGTAGAGTACCGCAGGAGCCAGTAGTGTTCTGTAGGGGCCCGTAGGGTTCCTTCCGTAGGGGCTGGTAGTGTTCCGTAGGGGCCTGTAGGGTTGTGTAAGTGCCCGCAGCAGTCTGTAGGAGTCTGTGGGATTCTGTAAGGTTCTGGAGAGTTCTGCAGGGTTCTGTAGGGGCCCGTAGAGTTCCGTAGTGGCTGGTAAAGTTCCGTAGGGCCCTGTGGGGTTCTGTATGGACCTGTAAGGTTCCTTAGGGGCCTGCAGGGTTCTGTAAGTACCCGCAGGTGTCTGTAGGGTTCCGTACGGGTCTGTAGGGTTCCGTAGGCACCTGCAGTGTTCTGTAGGAGCCCATAGGGTTTTAGTGAGGTTCCGTTGTGTTGCTAAGGGTCTTGTAGAGTGCTGTCGGGTCCTGGAGTATTCTGTAGGGTTCCAGAGGGGCTCGTAGGGTTCTGTCGAAATCTGTAGGCTTCCCTAGGGGCCCGTGGAGTCCCGTAGATTTCCGTAGAGGCCTGTAGGGTTGTGTAAGTGCCCGCAGGGGTTGGTAGGAGCTTGTAGGGTGCCATAAGTTTCCAGAGGGTTGTGTAGGGTTCCGTAGGGGCCTGTGGTGTTCCCTAGGGGCCTGTAGAGTCTCGTACAGTTCCGTAGGGTCCTGTAGGTTTCCATAAGCGCCCGCAGAGGTCTGAAGGGGCCCGTCCTGTTCCGTAAGGATCCACAGGGCTCTGTAGAGAGTCATAGGTTCCCTAGAAGCCTGTAGAGTACCGCAGGAGCCAGTAGTGTTCTGTAGGGGCCCGTAGGGTTCCTTCCATAGGGGCTGGCAGTGTTCCCTAGGGTCCTCTAGGGTTGAGTAAGTGCCCGCAGGAGTCTGTAGGAATCCGTGGGATTCTGTAAGGTTCCGGAGGGTTCTGCAGGGTTCCGTAGGGGCCCGTAGAGTTCCGTAGTGGCTGGTAAAGTTCCGTAGGGCCCTGTACCGTTCCGTAACTGCCTGCAAGGGTCTTTAGGCTTCCGTAGGGGCTGGTAGGGTTCCATAAAGTTCCGTGGGTTCCTGCAGAGTTCTGCAAGTGCCCGCAAGGGCCTGTAGGGGCCCACAGTGTTTCTGTCAGGTTCCGTAGAGTTCCGTAGGGGCCATAGGTTTCCGTAGCGGCTGGTAGTATTCCGTAGGGGTCTGTAGGGTTCCGTAGGCACCTGCAGTGTTCTGTAAGAGCCCATAGGGTTTTAGTGAGGTTCTGTTGTGTTGCTAAGGGTCTTGTAGAGTGCTGTCGGGTCCTGGAGTATTCTGTAGGGTTCCAGAGGGGCTCGTAGGGTTCCGTTGAAATCTGTAGGCTTCCTTAGGGGCATGTGGAGTCCCGTAGATTTCCATAGGGACCTGTAGGGTTGTGTAAGTGCCCGCAGGGGTTGGTAGGAGCTTGTAGGGTGCCATAAGTTTCCAGAGGGTTGTGTAGGGTTCCGTAGGGGCCTGTGGTGTTCCCTAGGGGCCTGTAGAGTGTCGTACGGTTCCGTAGGGGCCTGTGGTGTTCCCTAGGGGCCTGTAGAGTCTCGTACGGTTTTGTAGGGGCCTGTAAGTGTTCCCTAGGGGCCTCTAGAGTCTCGTACAGTTCCGTAGGGTCCTGTAGGTTTCCATAAGGGCCCGCAGAGGTCTGAAGGGGCCCGTACTGTTCCGTAAGGATCCATAGGGTTCCGTAGAGCTTCGTAGGTTCCCTAGAGGCCTGTAGAGTACCGCAGGAGCCAGTAGTGTTCTGTAGGGGCCCGTAAGGTTCCTTCCGTAGGGGCTGGCAGTGTTCCGTAGGGGCCTGTAGGGTTGTGTAAGTGCCCGCAGCAGTCTGTAGGAGTCTGTGGGATTCTGTAAGGTTCTGGAGAGTTCTGCAGGGTTCTGTAGGGGCCCGTAGAGTTCCGTAGTGGCTGGTAAAGTTCCGTAGGGCCCTGTGGGGTTCTGTATGGACCTGTAGGGTTCTGTAGGGGCCTGCAGGGTTCTGTAAGTGCCCACAGGTGTCTGTAGGGTTCCGTACGGGTCTGTAGGGTTCCGTAGGCGCCTACAGTGTTCTGTAGGAGCCCATAGGGTTTTAGTGAGGTTCCGTTGTGTTGCTAAGGGTCTTGTAGAGTGCTGTCGGGTCCTGGAGTATTCTGTAGGGTTCCAGAGGGGCTCGTAGGGTTCTGTCGAAATCTGTAGGCTTCCCTAGGGGCCCGTGGAGTCCCGTAGATTTCCGTAGGGACCTGTAGGGTTGTGTAAGTGCCCGCAGGGGTTGGTAGGAGCTTGTAGGGTGCCATAAGTTTCCAGAGGGTTGTGTAGGGTTCCGTAGGGGCCTGTGGTGTTCCCTAGGGGCCTCTAGAGTTTCCAGGGTAAGGATCCATAGGGTAAGTTTCCAGAGGGTTGTGTAGGGTTCCGTAGGGGCCTGTGGTGTTCCCTAGGGGCCTGTAGAGTCTCATACGGTTCCGTAGGGGCCTGTGGTGTTCCCTAGGGGCCTGTAGAGTCTCGTACCGTTCCGTAGGGGCCTGTAAGTGTTCCCTAGGGGCCGCTAGAGTCTCGTACAATTCCGTAGGGTCCTGTAGGTTTCCATAAGCGCCCGCAGAGGTCTGAAGGGGCCCGTCCTGTTCCGTAAGGATCCACAGGGCTCCATAGAGCTTCGTAGGTTTCCTAGAGGCCTGTAGAGTACCGCAGGAGCCAGTAGTGTTCTGTAGGGGCCCGTAGGGTTCCTTCCATAGGGGCTGGCAGTGTTCCGTAGGGGCCTCTAGGATTGTGTAAGTGCCCGCAGGAGTCTGTAGGAGTCTGTGGGATTCTGTAAGGTTCCGGAGGGTTCTGCAGGGTTCCGTAGGGGCCCGTAGAGTTCCGTAGTGGCTGGTAAAGTTCCCTAGGGCCCTGTGGGGTTCTGTATGGACCTGTAGGGTTCCGTAGGGGCCTGCAGGGTTCTGTAAGTGCCCGCAGGTGTCTGTAGGGTTCCGTAGGGGCCTGCAGGGTTTCGTAGGCACCTGCAGTGTTCTGTAGGAGCCCATAGGGTTTTAGTGAGGTTCCGTTGTGTCGCTAAGGGTCTTGTAGAGTGCTGTCGGGTCCTGGAGTATTCTGTAGGGTTCCAGAGGGGCTCGTAGGGTTCCGTCAAAATCTGTAGGCTACCCTAGGGGCCCATAGAGTCCCGTAGGGACCTGTAGGGTTGTGTAAGTGCCCGCAGGGGTTGGTAGGAGCTTGTAGGGTGCCATAAGTTTCCAGAGGGTTGTGTAGGGTTCCGTAGGGGCCTGTGGTGTTCCCTAGGGGCCTCTAGAGTCTCGTACAGTTCCGTAGGGTCCTGTAGGTTTCCATAAGCGCCCGCAGAGGTCTGAAGGGGCCCGTACTGTTCCGTAAGGATCCATAGGGTTCCGTAGAGCTTCGTAGGTTCCCTAGAGGCCTGTAGAGTACCGCAGGAGCCAGTAGTGTTCTGTAGGGGCCCGTAGGGTTCCTTCTGTAGGGGCTGGTAGTGTTCCGTAGGGGCCTGTAGGGTTGTGTAAGTGCCCACAGCAGTCTGTAGGAGTCTGTGGGATTCTGTAAGGTTCTGGAGGGTTCTGCAGGGTTCTGTAGGGGCCCGTAGAGTTCCGTAGTGGCTGGTAAAGTTCCCTAGGGCCCTGTACCGTTCCGTAACTGCCTGCAAGGATCTTTAGGCTTACGTAGGGGCTGGTAGGGTTACATAAAGTTCCGTGGGTTCCTGCAGAGTTCTGCAAGTGCCCGCAAGGGCGTGTAGGGGCCCACAGTGTTTCTGTCAGGTTCCGTAGAGTTCCGTAGGGGCCATAGGTTTCCGTAGCGGCTGGTAGTATTCCGTAGGGGTCTGTAGGGTTCCGTAGGCACCTGCAGTGTTCTGTAAGAGCCCATAGGGTTTTAGTGAGGTTCTGTTGTGTTGCTAAAGGTCTTGTAGAGTGCTGTCGGGTCCTGGAGTATTCTGTAGGGTTCCAGAGGGGCTCGTAGGGTTCCGTTGAAATCTGTAGGCTTCCTTAGGGGCATGTGGAGTCCCGTAGATTTCCGTAGGGACCTGTAGGGTTGTGTAAGTGCCCGCAGGGGTTGGTAGGAGCTTGTAGGGTGCCATAAGTTTCCAGAGGGTTGTGTAGGGTTCCGTAGGGGCCTGTGGTGTTCCCTAGGGGCCTGTAGAGTCTCGTACGGTTCCGTAGGGGCCTGTGGTGTTCCCTAGGGGCCTGTAGAGTCTCGTACGGTTTTGTAGGGGCCTGTAAGTGTTCCCTAGGGGCCTCTAGAGTCTCGTACAGTTCCGTAGGGTCCTGTAGGTTTCCATAAGCGCCCGCAGAGGTCTGAAGGGGCCCGTACTGTTCCGTAAGGATCCATAGGGTTCCGTAGAGCTTCGTAGGTTCCCTAGAGGCCTGTAGAGTACCGCAGGAGCCAGTAGTGTTCTGTAGGGGCCCGTAGGGTTCCTTCCGTAGGGGCTGGTAGTGTTCCGTAGGGGCCTGTAGGGTTGTGTAAGTGCCCGCAGCAGTCTGTAGGAGTCTGTGGGATTCTGTAAGGTTCTGGAGAGTTCTGCAGGGTTCTGTAGGGGCCCGTAGAGTTCCGTAGTGGCTGGTAAAGTTCCGTAGGGCCCTGTGGGGTTCTGTATGGACCTGTAGGGTTCTGTAGGGGCCTGCAGGGTTCTGTAAGTGCCCACAGGTGTCTGTAGGGTTCCGTACGGGTCTGTAGGGTTCCGTAGGCGCCTGCAGTGTTCTGTAGGAGCCCATAGGGTTTTAGTGAGGTTCCATTGTGTTGCTAAGGGTCTTGTAGAGTGCTGTCGGGTCCTGGAGTATTCTGTAGGGTTCCAGAGGGGCTCGTAGGGTTCTGTCGAAATCTGTAGGCTTCCCTAGGGGCCCGTGGAGTCCCGTAGATTTCCGTAGGGACCTGTAGGGTTGTGTAAGTGCCCGCAGGGGTTGGTAGGAGCTTGTAGGGTGCCATAAGTTTGCAGAGGGTTGTGTAGGGTTCCGTAGGGGCCTGTGGTGTTCCCTAGGGGCCTCTAGAGTTTCCAGGGTAAGGATCCATAGGGTAAGTTTCCAGAGGGTTGTGTAGGGTTCCGTAGGGGCCTGTGGTGTTCCCTAGGGGCCTGTAGAGTCTCGTACCGTTCCGTAGGGGCCTGTAAGTGTTCCCTAGGGGCCGCTAGAGTCTCGTACAGTTTCGTAGGGTCCTGTAGGTTTCCATAAGCGCCCGCAGAGGTCTGAAGGGGCCCGTCCTGTTCCGTAAGGATCCATAGGGTTCCGTAGAGCTTCGTAGGTTCCCTAGAGGCCTGTAGAGTACTGCAGGAGCCAGTAGTGTTCTGTAGGGGCCCGTAGGGTTCCTTCCATAGGGGCTGGCAGTGTTCCGTAGGGGCCTCTAGGGTTGTGTAAGTGCCTGCAGGAGTCTGTAGGAATCCGTGGGATTCTGTAAGGTTCCGGAGGGTTCTGCAGGGTTCCGTAGGGGCCCGTAGAGTTCCGTAGTGGCTGGTAAAGTTCCGTAGGGCCCTGTACCGTTCCGTAACTGCCTGCAAGGATCTTTAGGCTTCCGTAGGGGCTGGTAGGGTTCCATAAAGTTCCGTGGGTTCCTGCAGAGTTCTGCAAGTGCCCGCAAGGGCCTGTAGGGGCCCACAGTGTTTCTGTCAGGTTCTGTAGAGTTCCGTAGGGGCCATAGGTTTCCGTAGCGGCTGGTAGTATTCCGTAGGGGTCTGTAGGGTTCCATAGGCACCTGCAGTGTTCTGTAGGAGCCCATAGGGTTTTAGTGAGGTTCTGTTGTGTCGCTAAGGGTCTTGTAGAGTGCTGTCGGGTCCTGGAGTATTCTGTAGGGTTCCAGAGGGGCTCGTAGGGTTCCGTCAAAATCTGTAGGCTACCCTAGGGGCCCATAGATTTCCGTAGGGACCTGTAGGGTTGTGTAAGTGCCCGCAGGGGTTGGTAGGAGCTTGTAGGGTGCCATAAGTTTCCAGAGGGTTGTGTAGGGTTCCGTAGGGGCCTGTGGTGTTCCCTAGGGGCCTCTAGAGTCTCGTACAGTTCCGTAGGGTCCTGTAGGTTTCCATAAGCGCCCGCAGAGGTCTGAAGGGGCCCGTCCTGTTCCGTAAGGATCCACAGGGCTCCATAGAGCTTCGTAGTTTTCCTAGAGGCCTGTAGAGTACCGCAGGAGCCAGTAGTGTTCTGTAGGGGCCCGTAGGGTTCCTTCCATAGGGGCTGGCAGTGTTCCGTAGGGGCCTGTAGGGTTGTGTAAGTGCCCGCAGGGGTTGGTAGGAGCTTGTAGGGTGCCATAAGTTTCCAGAGGGTTGTGTAGGGTTCCGTAGGGGCCTGTGGTGTTCCCTAGGGGCCTGTAGAGTCTCGTACCGTTCCGTAGGGGCCTGTAGTGTTCCCTAGGGGCCTCTAGAGTCTCGTACAGTTCCGTAGGGTCCTGTAGGTTTCCATAAGCGCCCACAGAGGTCTGAAGGGGCCCGTACTGTTCCGTAAGGATCCATAGGGTTCCGTAGAGCTTCGTAGGTTCCCTAGAGGCCTGTAGAGTACCGCAGGAGCCAGTAGTGTTCTGTAGGGGCCCGTAGGGTTCCTTCCGTAGGGGCTGGTAGTGTTCCGTAGGGGCCTGTAGGGTTGTGTAAGTGCCCACAGCAGTCTGTAGGAGTCTGTGGGATTCTGTAAGGTTCTGGAGGGTTCTGCAGGGTTCCGTAGGGGCCCGTAGAGTTCCGTAGTGGCTGGTAAAGTTCCGTAGGGCCCTGTGGGGTTCTGTATGGACCTGTAGGGTTCCGTAGGGGCCTGTGGTGTTCCCTAGGGGCCTGTAGAGTCTCGTACAGTTCCGTAGGGTCCTGTAGGTTTCCATAAGCGCCCACAGAGGTCTGAAGGGGCCCGTCCTGTTCCGTAAGGATCCACAGGGCTCTGTAGAGAGTCATAGGTTCCCTAGAAGCCTGTAGAGTACCGCAGGAGCCAGTAGTGTTCTGTAGGGGCCCGTAGGGTTCCTTCCATAGGGGCTGGCAGTGTTCCCTAGGGTCCTCTAGGGTTGAGTAAGTGCCCGCAGGAGTCTGTAGGAATCCGTGGGATTCTGTAAGGTTCCGGAGGGTTCTGCAGGGTTCCGTAGGGGCCCGTAGAGTTCCGTAGTGGCTGGTAAAGTTCCGTAGGGCCCTGTACCGTTCCGTAACTGCCTGCAAGGGTCTTTAGGCTTCCGTAGGGGCTGGTAGGGTTCCATAAAGTTCCGTGGGTTCCTGCAGAGTTCTGCAAGTGCCCGCAAGGGCCTGTAGGGGCCCACAGTGTTTCTGTCAGGTTCCGTAGAGTTCCGTAGGGGCCATAGGTTTCCGTAGCGGCTGGTAGTATTCCGTAGGGGTCTGTAGGGTTCCGTAGGCACCTGCAGTGTTCTGTAAGAGCCCATAGGGTTTTAGTGAGGTTCTGTTGTGTTGCTAAGGGTCTTGTAGAGTGGTGTCGGGTCCTGGAGTATTCTGTAGGGTTCCAGAGGGGCTCGTAGGGTTCCGTTGAAATCTGTAGGCTTCCCTAGGGGCCCATAGAGTCCCGTAGATTTCCGTAGGGACCTGTAGGGTTGTGTAAGTGCCCGCAGGGGTTGGTAGGAGCTTGTAGGGTGCCATAAGTTTCCAGAGGGTTGTGTAGGGTTCCGTAGGGGCCTGTGGTGTTCCCTAGGGGCCTGTAGAGTCTCGTACGGTTCCGTAGGGGCCTGTGGTGTTCCCTAGGGGCCTGTAGAGTCTCGTACGGTTTTGTAGGGGCCTGTAAGTGTTCCCTAGGGGCCTCTAGAGTCTCGTACAGTTCCGTAGGGTCCTGTAGGTTTCCATAAGCGCCCGCAGAGGTCTGAAGGGGCCCGTACTGTTCCGTAAGGATCCATAGGGTTCCGTAGAGCTTCGTAGGTTCCCTAGAGGCCTGTAGAGTACCGCAGGAGCCAGTAGTGTTCTGTAGGGGCCCGTAAGGTTCCTTCCGTAGGGGCTGGCAGTGTTCCGTAGGGGCCTGTAGGGTTGTGTAAGTGCCCGCAGGAGTCTGTAGGAGTCTGTGGGATTCTGTAAGGTTCTGGAGGGTTCTGCAGGGTTCCGTAGGGGCCCGTAGAGTTCCGTAGTGGCTGGTAAAGTTCCGTAGGGCCCTGTGGGGTTCTGTATGGACCTGTAGGGTTCTGTAGGGGCCTGCAGGGTTCTGTAAGTGCCCACAGGTGTCTGTAGGGTTCCGTACGGGTCTGTAGGGTTTTGTAGGCACCTGCAGTCTTCTGTAGGAGCCCATAGGGTTTTAGTGAGGTTCCGTTGTGTTGCTAAGGGTCTTGTAGAGTGCTGTCGGGTCCTGGAGTATTCTGTAGGGTTCCAGAGGGGCTCGTAGGGTTCCGTTGAAATCTGTAGGCTTCCCTAGGGGCCCGTGGAGTCCCGTAGATTTCCGTAGGGACCTGTAGGGTTGTGTAAGTGCCTGCAGGGGTTGGTAGGAGCTTGTAGGGTGCCATAAGTTTCCAGAGGGTTGTGTAGGGTTCCGTAGGGGCCTGTGGTGTTCCCTAGGGGCCTGTAGAGTCTCGTACCGTTCCGTAGGGGCCTGTAGTGTTCCCTAGGGGCCTGTAGAGTCTCGTACAGTTCCGTAGGGTCCTGTAGGTTTCCATAAGCGCCCGCAGAGGTCTGAAGGGGCCCGTACTGTTCCGTAAGGATCCATAGGGTTCCATAGAGCTTCGTAAGTTCCCTAGAGGCCTGTAGAGTACCGCAGGAGCCAGTAGTGTTCTGTAGGGGCCCGTAGGGTTCCTTCCGTAGGGGCTGGTAGTGTTCCGTAGGGGCCTGTAGGGTTGTGTAAGTGCCCGCAGGAGTCTGTAGGAGTCTGTGGGATTCTGTAAGGTTCTGGAGGGTTCTGCAGGGTTCTGTACGGGCCCATAGAGTTCCGTAGTGGTTGGTAAAGTTCCCTAGGGCCCTGTACCGTTCCGTAACTGCCTGCAAGGGTTTTTAGGCTTCCGTAGGGGCTGGTAGGGTTCCATAAAGTTCCGTGGGTTCCTGCAAAGTTCTGCAAGTGCCCGCAAGGGCCTGTAGGGGCCCACAGTGTTTCTGTCAGGTTCCGTAGAGTTCCGTAGGGGCCATAGGTTTCCGTAGCGGCTGGTAGTATTCCGTAGGGGTCTGTAGGGTTCCGTAGGCACCTGCAGTGTTCTGTAAGAGCCCATAGGGTTTTAGTGAGGTTCTGTTGTGTTGCTAAGGGTCTTGTAGAGTGCTGTCGTGTCCTGGAGTATTCTGTAGGGTTCCAGAGGGGCTCGTAGGGTTCCGTTGAAATCTGTAGGCATCCCTAGGTGCCCGTGGAGTCCCGTAGATTTCCGTAGGGACCTGTAGGGTTGTGTAAGTGCCCGCAGGGGTTGGTAGGAGCTTGTAGGGTGCCATAAGTTTCCAGAGGGTTGTGTAGGGTTCCGTAGGGGCCTGTGGTGTTCCCTAGGGGCCTGTAGAGTCTCGTACGGTTTTGTAGGGGCCTGTAAGTGTTCCCTAGGGGCCTCTAGAGTCTCGTACAGTTCCGTAGGGTCCTGTAGGTTTCCATAAGCGCCCGCAGAGGTCTGAAGGGGCCCGTACTGTTCCGTAAGGATCCATAGGGTTCCGTAGAGCTTCGTAGGTTCCCTAGAGGCCTGTAGAGTACCGCAGGAGCCAGTAGTGTTCTGTAGGGGCCCGTAAGGTTCCTTCCGTAGGGGCTGGCAGTGTTCCGTAGGGGCCTGTAGGGTTGTGTAAGTGCCCGCAGCAGTCTGTAGGAGTCTGTGGGATTCTGTAAGGTTCTGGAGGGTTCTGCAGGGTTCTGTAGGGGCCCGTAGAGTTCCATAGTGGCTGGTAAAGTTCCCTAGGGCCCTGTGGGGTTCTGTATGGACCTGTAGGGTTCTGTAGGGGCCTGCAGGGTTCTGTAAGTGCCCACAGGTGTCTGTAGGGTTCCGTAGGGGTCTGTAGGGTTCCGTAGGCGCCTGCAGTGTTCTGTAGGAGCCGATAGGGTTTTAGTGAGGTTCCGTTGTGTTGCTAAGGGTCTTGTAGAGTGCTGTCGGGTCCTGGAGTATTCTGTAGGGTTCCAGAGGGGCTCGTAGGGTTCTGTCGAAATCTGTAGGCTTCCCTAGGGGCCCGTGGAGTCCCGTAGATTTCCGTAGGGACCTGTAGGGTTGTGTAAGTGCCCGCAGGGGTTGGTAGGAGCTTGTAGGGTGCCATAAGTTTCCAGAGGGTTGTGTAGGGTTCCGTAGGGGCCTGTGGTGTTCCCTAGGGGCCTGTAGAGTCTCGTACAGTTCCGTAGGGTCCTGTAGGTTTCCATAAGCGCCCACAGAGGTCTGAAGGGGCCCGTCCTGTTCCTTAAGGATCCACAGGGCTCTGTAGAGAGTCATAGGTTCCCTAGAAGCCTGTAGAGTACCGCAGTAGCCAGTAGTGTTCTGTAGGGGCCCGTAGGGTTCCTTCCATAGGGGCTGGCAGTGTTCTCTCGGGTCCTCTAGGGTTGAGTAAGTGCCCGCAGGAGTCTGTAGGAATCCGTGGGATTCTGTAAGGTTCCGGAGGGTTCTGCAGGGTTCCGTAGGGGCCCGTAGAGTTCCGTAGTGGCTGGTAAAGTTCCCTAGGGCCCTGTACCGTTCCGTAACTGCCTGCAAGGGTCTTTAGGCTTCCGTAGGGGCTGGTAGGGTTCCATAAAGTTCCGTGGGTTCCTGCAGAGTTCTGCAAGTGCCCGCAAGGGCCTGTAGGGGGCCCACAGTGTTTCTGTCAGGTTCCGTAGAGTTCCGTAGGGGCCATAGGTTTCCGTAGCGGCTGGTAGTATTCCGTAGGGGTCTGTAGGGTTCCGTAGGCACCTGCAGTGTTCTGTAAGAGCCCATAGGGTTTTAGTGAGGTTCTGTTGTGTTGCTAAGGGTCTTGTAGAGTGCTGTCGGGTCCTGGAGTATTCTGTAGGGTTCCAGAGGGGCTCGTAGGGTTCCGTTGAAATCTGTAGGCTTCCCTAGGGGCCCGTGGAGTCCCGTAGATTTCCGTAGGGACCTGTAGGGTTGTGTAAGTGCCCGCAGGGGTTGGTAGGAGCTTGTAGGGTGCCATAAGTTTCCAGAGGGTTGTGTAGGGTTCCGTAGGGGCCTGTGGTGTTCCCTAGGGGCCTGTAGAGTCTCGTACGGTTTTGTAGGGGCCTGTAAGTGTTCCCTAGGGGCCTCTAGAGTCTCGTACAGTTCCGTAGGGTCCTATAGGTTTACATAAGAGCCCGCAGAGGTCTGAAGGGGCCCATACTCTTCCGTAAGGATCCATAGGGTTCCGTAGAGCTTCGTAGGTTCCCTAGAGGCCTGTAGAGTACCGCAGGAGCCAGTAGTGTTCTTTAGGGGCCCGTAAGGTTCCTTCCGTAGGGGCTGGCAGTGTTCCGTAGGGGCCTGTAGGGTTGTGTAAGTGCCCGCAGCAGTCTGTAGGAGTCTGTGGGATTCTGTAAGGTTCTGGAGGGTTCTGCAGGGTTCTGTAGGGGCCCGTAGAGTTCCGTAGTGGCTGGTAAAGTTCCGTAGGGCCCTGTGGGGTTCTGTATGGACCTGTAGGGTTCCTTAGGGGCCTGCAGGGTTCTGTAAGTGCCCGCAGGTGTCTGTAGGGTTCCGTAGGGGTCTGTAGGGTTCCGTAGGCACCTGCAGTCTTCTGTAGGAGCCCATAGGGTTTTAGTGAGGTTCCGTTGTGTTGCTAAGGGTCTTGTAGAGTTCTGTCGGGTCCTGGAGTATTCTGTAGGGTTCCAGATGGGCTTGTAGGGTTCCGTTGAAATCTGTAGGCTTCCCTAGGGGCCCGTGGAGTCCCGTAGATTTCCGTAGGGACCTGTAGGGTTGTGTAAGTGCCCGCAGAGGTTGGTAGGAGCTTGTAGGGTGCCATAAGTTTCCAGAGGGTTGTGTAGGGTTCCGTAGGGGCCTGTGGTGTTCCCTAGGGTCCTGTAGAGTCTCGTACGGTTCCGTAGGGGCCTGTGGTGTTCCCTAGGGTCCTGTAGAGTCTCGTACAGTTCCGTAGGGTCCTGTAGGTTTCCATAAGCGCCCGCAGAGGTCTGAAGGGGCCCGTCCTGTTCCGTAAGGATCCACAGGGCTCCATAGAGCTTCGTAGGTTTCCTAGAGGCCTGTAGAGTACCGCAGGAGCCAGTAGTGTTCTGTAGGGGCCCGTAGGGTTCCTTCCATAGGGGCTGGCAGTGTTCCGTAGGGGCCTCTAGGATTGTGTAAGTGCCCGCAGGAGCCTGTAGGAGTCTGTGGGATTCTGTAAGGTTCCGGAGGGTTCTGCAGGGTTCCGTAGGGGCCCGTAGAGTTCCGTAGTGGCTGGTAAAGTTCCCTAGGGCCCTGTGGGGTTCTGTATGGACCTGTAGGGTTCCGTAGGGGCCTGCAGGGTTCTGTAAGTGCCCGCAGGTGTCTGTAGGGTTCCGTAGGGGCCTGCAGGGTTTGGTAGGCACCTGCAGTGTTCTGTAGGAGCCCATAGGGTTTTAGTGAGGTTCCGTTGTGTTGCTAAGGGTCTTGTAGAGTGCTGTCGGGTCCTGGAGTATTCTGTAGGGTTCCAGAGGGGCTCGTAGGGTTCCGTCAAAATCTGTAGGCTTCCCTAGGGGCCCATAGAGTCCCGTAGATTTCCGTAGGGGCCTGTAGGGTTGTGTAAGTGCCCGCAGGGGTTGGTAGGAGCTTGTAGGGTGCCATATGTTTCCGGAGGGTTGTGTAGGGTTCCGTAGGGGCCTGTGGTTTTCCCTAGGGGCCTGTAGAGTCTCGTACCGTTCCGTAGGGGCCTGTAGTGTTCCCTAGGGGCCTCTAGAGTCTCGTACAGTTCCGTAGGGTCCTGTAGGTTTCCATAAGCACCCGCAGAGGTCTGAAGGGGCCCGTCCTGTTCCGTAAGGATCCACAGGGCTCCATAGAGCTTCGTAGGTTTCCTAGAGGCCTGTAGAGTACCGCAGGAGCCAGTAGTGTTCTGTAGGGGCCCGTAGGGTTCCTTCCATAGGGGCTGGCAGTGTTCCGTAGGGGCCTCTAGGATTGTGTAAGTGCCCGCAGGAGTCTGTAGGAGTCTGTGGGATTCTGTAAGGTTCCGGAGGGTTCTGCAGGGTTCCGTAGGGGCCCGTAGAGTTCCGTAGTGGCTGGTAAAGTTCCGTAGGGCCCTGTGGGGTTCTGTATGGACCTGTAGGGTTCCGTAGGGGCCTGCAGGGTTCTGTAAGTGCCCGCAGGTGTCTGTAGGGTTCCGTAGGGGCCTGCAGGGTTTCGTAGGCACCTGCAGTGTTCTGTAGGAGCCCATAGGGTTTTAGTGAGGTTCCGTTGTGTTGCTAAGGGTCTTGTAGAGTGCTGTCGGGTCCTGGAGTATTCTGTAGGGTTCCAGAGGGGCTCGTAGGGTTCCGTCAAAATCTGTAGGCTTCCCTAGGGGCCCATAGAGTCCCGTAGATTTCCGTAGGGGCCTGTAGGGTTGTGTAAGTGCCCGCAGGGGTTGGTAGGAGCTTGTAGGGTGCCATATGTTTCCGGAGGGTTGTGTAGGGTTCCGTAGGGGCCTGTGGTGTTCCCTAGGGGCCTGTAGAGTCTCGTACCGTTCCGTAGTGGCCTGCAGTGTTCCGTAGGGGCCTGTAGAGTCTCGTACAGTTCCGTAGGGTCCTGTAGGTTTCCATAAGCACCCGCAGAGGTCTGAAGGGGCCCGTCCTGTTCCGTAAGGATCCATAGGGTTCCGTAGAGCTTCGTAGGTTCCCTAGAGGCCTGTAGAGTACTGCAGGAGCCAGTAGTGTTCTGTAGAGGCCCGTAAGGTTCCTTCCATAGGGGCTGGCAGTGTTCCGTAGGGGCCTGTAGGGTTGTGTAAGTGCCTGCAGGAGTCTGTAGGAATCCGTGGGATTCTGTAAGGTTCCGGAGGGTTCTGCAGGGTTCCGTAGGGGCCCGTAGAGTTCCGTAGTGGCTGGTAAAGTTCCGTAGGGCCCTGTACCGTTCCGTAACTGCCTGCAAGGATCTTTAGGCTTCCGTAGGGGCTGGTAGGGTTCCATAAAGTTCCGTGGGTTCCTGCAGAGTTCTGCAAGTGCTTGCAAGGGCCTGTAGGGGCCCACAGTGTTTCTGTCAGGTTCCGTAGAGTTCCGTAGGGGCCATAGGTTTCCGTAGCGGCTGGTAGTATTCCGTAGGGGTCTGTAGGGTTCCATAGGCACCTGCAGTGTTCTGTAGGAGCCCATAGGGTTTTAGTGAGGTTCTGTTGTGTCGCTAAGGGTCTTGTAGAGTGCTGTCGGGTCCTGGAGTATTCTGTAGGGTTCCAGAGGGGCTCGTAGGGTTCCGTCGAAATCTGTAGGCTTCCCTAGGGGCCCATAGAGTCCCGTAGGGGCCTGTAGGGTTGTGTAAGTGCGCGCAGGGGTTGGTAGGAGCTTGTAGGGTGCCATAAGTTTCCAGAAGGTTGTGTAGGGTTCCGTAGGGGCCTGTGGTGTTCCCTAGGGGCCTGTAGAGTCTCGTACGGTTTTGTAGGGGCCTGTAAGTGTTCCCTAGGGGCCTCTAGAGTCTCGTACAGTTCCGTAGGGTCCTGTAGGTTTCCATAAGCGCCCGCAGAGGTCTGAAGGGGCCCGTACTGTTCCGTAAGGATCCATAGGGTTCCGTAGAGCTTCGTAGGTTCCCTAGAGGCCTGTAGAGTACCGCAGGAGCCAGTAGTGTTCTGTAGGGGCCCGTAAGGTTCCTTCCGTAGGGGCTGGCAGTGTTCCGTAGGGGCCTGTAGGGTTGTGTAAGTGCCCGCAGCAGTCTGTAGGAGTCTGTGGGATTCTGTAAGGTTCTGGAGGGTTCTGCAGGGTTCTGTAGGGGCCCGTAGAGTTCCGTAGTGGCTGGTAAAGTTCCGTAGGGCCCTGTGGGGTTCTGTATGGACCTGTAGGGTTCCTTAGGGGCCTGCAGGGTTCTGTAAGTGCCCGCAGGTGTCTGTAGGGTTCCGTAGGGGTCTGTAGGGTTCCGTAGGCACCTGTAGTCTTCTGTAGGAGCCCATAGGGTTTTAGTGAGGTTCCGTTGTGTTGCTAAGGGTCTTGTAGAGTTCTGTCGGGTCCTGGAGTATTCTGTAGGGTTCCAGAGGGGCTTGTAGGGTTCCGTTGAAATCTGTAGGCTTCCCTAGGGGCCCGTGGAGTCCCATAGATTTCCGTAGGGACCTGTAGGGTTGTGTAAGTGCCCGCAGGGGTTGGTAGGAGCTTGTAGGGTGCCATATGTTTCCGGAGGGTTGTCTAGGGTTCCGTAGGGGCCTGTGGTTTTCCCTAGGGGCCTGTAGAGTCTCGTACCGTTCCGTAGGGGCCTGTAGTGTTCCCTAGGGGCCTGTAGAGTCTCGTACAGTTCCGTAGGGTCCTGTAGGTTTCCATAAGCGCCCGCAGAGGTCTGAAGGGGCCCGTCCTGTTCCGTAAGGATCCACAGGGCTCTGTAGAGAGTCATAGGTTCCCTAGAAGCCTGTAGAGTACCGCAGTAGCCAGTAGTGTTCTGTAGGGGCCCGTAGGGTTCCTTCCATAGGGGCTGGCAGTGTTCTCTCGGGTCCTCTAGGGTTGAGTAAGTGCCCGCAGGAGTCTGTAGGAATCCGTGGGATTCTGTAAGGTTCTGGAGGGTTCTGCAGGGTTCCGTAGGGGCCCGTAGAGTTCTGTAGTGGCTGGTAAATTTCCGTAGGGCCCTGTACCGTTCCGTAACTGCCTGCAAGGGTCTTTAGGCTTCCGTAGGGGCTGGTAGGGTTCCATAAAGTTCCGTGGGTTCCTGCAGAGTTCTGCAAGTGCCCGCAAGGGCCTGTAGGGGCCCACAGTGTTTCTGTCAGGTTCCGTAGAGTTCCGTAGGGGCCATAGGTTTCCGTAGCGGCTGGTAGTATTCCGTAGGGGTCTGTAGGGTTCCGTAGGCACCTGCAGTGTTCTGTAGGAGCCCATAGGGTTTTAGTGAGGTTCTGTTGTGTTGCTAAGGGTCTTGTAGAGTGCTGTCGGGTCCTGGAGTATTCTGTAGGGTTCCAGAGGGGCTCGTAGGGTTCCGTTGAAATCTGTAGGCTTCCTTAGGGGCCCGTGGAGTCCCGTAGATTTCCGTAGGGACCTGTAGGGTTGTGTAAGTGCCCGCAGGGGTTGGTAGGAGCTTGTAGGGTGCCATAAGTTTCCAGAGGGTTGTGTAGGGTTCCGTAGGGGCCTGTGGTGTTCCCTAGGGGCCTGTAGAGTCTCGTACGGTTCCGTAGGGGCCTGTGGTGTTCCCTAGGGTCCTGTAGAGTCTCGTACGGTTTTGTAGGGGCCTGTAAGTGTTCCCTAGGGGCCTCTAGAGTCTCGTACAGTTCCGTAGGGTCCTGTAGGTTTCCATAAGCGCCCGCAGAGGTCTGAAGGGGCCCGTACTGTTCCGTAAGGATCCATAGAGTTCCGTAGAGCTTCGTAGGTTCCCTAGAGGCCTGTAGAGTACCGCAGGAGCCAGTAGTGTTCTGTAGGGGCCCGTAAGGTTCCTTCCGTAGGGGCTGGCAGTGTTCCGTAGGGGCCTGTAGGGTTGTGTAAGTGCCCGCAGCAGTCTGTAGGAGTCTGTGGGATTCTGTAAGGTTCTGGAGGGTTCTGCAGGGTTCCGTAGGGGCCCGTAGAGTTCCGTAGTGGCTGGTAAAGTTCCGTAGGGCCCTGTGGGGTTCTGTATGGACCTGTAGGGTTCCTTAGGGGCCTGCAGGGTTCTGTAAGTGCCCGCAGGTGTCTGTAGGGTTCCGTAGGGGTCTGTAGGGTTCCGTAGGCACCTGCAGTCTTCTGTAGGAGCCCATAGGGTTTTAGTGAGGTTCCGTTGTGTTGCTAAGGGTCTTGTAGAGTTCTGTCGGGTCCTGGAGTATTCTGTAGGGTTCCAGAGGGGCTTGTAGGGTTCCGTTGAAATCTGTAGGCTTCCCTAGGGGCCCGTGGAGTCCCATAGATTTCCGTAGGGACCTGTAGGGTTGTGTAAGTGCCCGCAGGGGTTGGTAGGAGCTTGTAGGGTGCCATATGTTTCCGGAGGGTTGTGTAGGGTTCCGTAGGGGCCTGTGGTTTTCCCTAGGGGCCTGTAGAGTCTCGTACCGTTCCGTAGGGGCCTGTAGTGTTCCCTAGGGGCCTGTAGAGTCTCGTACAGTTCCGTAGGGTCCTGTAGGTTTCCATAAGCGCCCGCAGAGGTCTGAAGGGGCCCGTACTGTTCTGTAA
This sequence comes from Numenius arquata, assembly GCF_964106895.1. Taxonomy (NCBI): domain Eukaryota; kingdom Metazoa; phylum Chordata; class Aves; order Charadriiformes; family Scolopacidae; genus Numenius; species Numenius arquata. The sequence continues at coordinate 26,920 of NW_027415507.1, forward strand.
GGATCCATAGGGTTCCGTAGAGCTTCGTAGGTTCCCTAGAGGCCTGTAGAGTACCGCAGGAGCCAGTAGTGTTCTGTAGTGGCCCGTAGGGTTCCTTCCATAGGGGCTGGCAGTGTTCCGTAGGGGCCTCTAGGATTGTGTAAGTGCCCGCAGGAGTCTGTAGGAGTCTGTGGGATTCTGTAAGGTTCTGGAGGGTTCTGCAGGGTTCCGTAGGGGCCCGTAGAGTTCCGTAGTGGCTGGTAAAGTTCCGTAGGGCCCTGTGGGGTTCTGTATGGACCTGTAGGGTTCCGTAGGGGCCTGCAGGGTTCTGTAAGTGCCCGCAGGTGTCTGTAGGGTACCGTAGGGGCCTGCAGGGTTTCGTAGGCACCTGCAGTGTTCTGTAGGAGCCGATAGGGTTTTAGTGAGGTTCCGTTGTGTTGCTAAGGGTCTTGTAGAGTGCTGTCGAGTCCTGGAGTATTCTGTAGGGTTCCAGAGGGGCTCGTAGGGTTCCGTCAAAATCTGTAGGCTTCCCTAGGGGCCCATAGAGTCCCGTAGATTTCCGTAGGGGCCTGTAGGGTTGTGTAAGTGCCCGCAGGGGTTGGTAGGAGCTTGTAGGGTGCCATATGTTTCCGGAGGGTTGTGTAGGGTTCCGTAGGGGCCTGTGGTGTTCCCTAGGGGCCTGTAGAGTCTCGTACCGTTCCGTAGTGGCCTGCAGTGTTCCGTAGGGGCCTCTAGAGTCTCGTACAGTTCCGTAGGGTCCTGTAGGTTTCCATAAGCACCCGCAGAGGTCTGAAGGGGCCCGTCCTGTTCCGTAAGGATCCATAGGGTTCCGTAGAGCTTCGTAGGTTCCCTAGAGGCCTGTAGAGTACCGCAGGAGCCAGTAGTGTTCTGTAGGGGCCCGTAAGGTTCCTTCCATAGGGGCTGGCAGTGTTCCGTAGGGGCCTGTAGGGTTGTGTAAGTGCCTGCAGGAGTCTGTAGGAATCCGTGGGATTCTGTAAGGTTCCGGAGGGTTCTGCAGGGTTCCGTAGGGGCCCGTAGAGTTCCGTAGTGGCTGGTAAAGTTCCGTAGGGCCCTGTATCGTTCCGTAACTGCCTGCAAGGATCTTTAGGCTTCCGTAGGGGCTGGTAGGGTTCCATAAAGTTCCGTGGGTTCCTGCAGAGTTCTGCAAGTGCTTGCAAGGGCCTGTAGGGGCCCACAGTGTTTCTGTCTGGTTCCGTAGAGTTCCGTAGGGGCCATAGGTTTCCGTAGCGGCTGGTAGTATTCCGTAGGGGTCTGTAGGGTTCCATAGGCACCTGCAGTGTTCTGTAGGAGCCCATAGGGTTTTAGTGAGGTTCTGTTGTGTCGCTAAGGGTCTTGTAGAGTGCTGTCGGGTCCTGGAGTATTCTGTAGGGTTCCAGAGGGGCTCGTAGGGTTCCGTCGAAATCTGTAGGCTTCCCTAGGGGCCCATAGAGTCCCGTAGGGACCTGAAGGGTTGTGTAAGTGCGCGCAGGGGTTGGTAGGAGCTTGTAGGGTGCCATAAGTTTCCAGAAGGTTGTGTAGGGTTCCGTAGGGGCCTGTGGTGTTCCCTAGGGGCCTGTAGAGTCTCGTACGGTTTTGTAGGGGCCTGTAAGTGTTCCCTAGGGGCCTCTAGAGTCTCGTACAGTTCCGTAGGGTCCTGTAGGTTTCCATAAGCGCCCGCAGAGGTCTGAAGGGGCCCGTACTGTTCCGTAAGGATCCATAGGGTTCCGTAGAGCTTCGTAGGTTCCCTAGAGGCCTGTAGAGTACCGCAGGAGCCAGTAGTGTTCTGTAGGGGCCCGTAAGGTTCCTTCCGTAGGGGCTGGCAGTGTTCCGTAGGGGCCTGTAGGGTTGTGTAAGTGCCCGCAGCAGTCTGTAGGAGTCTGTGGGATTCTGTAAGGTTCTGGAGGGTTCTGCAGGGTTCTGTAGGGGCCCGTAGAGTTCCGTAGTGGCTGGTAAAGTTCCGTAGGGCCCTGTGGGGTTCTGTATGGACCTGTAGGGTTCCTTAGGGGCCTGCAGGGTTCTGTAAGTGCCCGCAGGTGTCTGTAGGGTTCCGTAGGGGTCTGTAGGGTTCCGTAGGCACCTGCAGTCTTCTGTAGGAGCCCATAGGGTTTTAGTGAGGTTCCGTTGTGTTGCTAAGGGTCTTGTAGAGTTCTGTCGGGTCCTGGAGTATTCTGTAGGGTTCCAGAGGGGCTTGTAGGGTTCCGTTGAAATCTGTAGGCTTCCCTAGGGGCCCGTGGAGTCCCATAGATTTCCGTAGGGACCTGTAGGGTTGTGTAAGTGCCCGCAGGGGTTGGTAGGAGCTTGTAGGGTGCCATATGTTTCCGGAGGGTTGTCTAGGGTTCCGTAGGGGCCTGTGGTTTTCCCTAGGGGCCTGTAGAGTCTCGTACCGTTCCGTAGGGGACTGTAGTGTTCCCTAGGGGCCTGTAGAGTCTCGTACAGTTCCGTAGGGTCCTGTAGGTTTCCATAAGCGCCCGCAGAGGTCTGAAGGGGTCCGTACTGTTCCGTAAGGATCCACAGGGCTCCATAGAGCTTCGTAGGTTTCCTAGAGGCCTGTAGAGTACCGCAGGAGCCAGTAGTGTTCTGTAGGGGCCCGTAGGGTTCCTTCCGTAGGGGCTGGTAGTGTTCCGTAGGGGCCTGTAGGGTTGTGTAAGTGCCCGCAGGAGTCTGTAGGAGTCTGTGGGATTCTGTAAGGTTCTGGAGGGTTCTGCAGGGTTCCGTAGGGGCCCATAGAGTTCCGTAGTGGCTGGTAAAGTTCCGTAGGGCCCTGTACCGTTCCGTAACTGCCTGCAAGGGTCTTTAGGCTTCCGTAGGGGCTGGTAGGGTTCCATAAAGTTCCGTGGGTTCCTGCAGAGTTCTGCAAGTGCCCGCAAGGGCCTGTAGGGGCCCACAGTGTTTCTGTCAGGTTCCGTAGAGTTCCGTAGGGGCCATAGGTTTCTGTAGCGGCTGGTAGTATTCCGTAGGGGTCTGTAGGGTTCCGTAGGCACCTGCAGTGTTCTGTAAGAGCCCATAGGGTTTTAGTGAGGTTCTGTTGTGTTGCTAAGGGTCTTGTAGAGTGCTGTCGGGTCCTGGAGTATTCTGTAGGGTTCCAGAGGGGCTCGTAGGGTTCCGTTGAAATCTGTAGGCTTCCCTAGGGGCCCGTGGAGTCCCGTAGATTTCCGTAGGGACCTGTAGGGTTGTGTAAGTGCCCGCAGGGGTTGGTAGGAGCTTGTGGGGTGCCATAAGTTTCCAGAAGGTTGTGTAGGGTTCCGTAGGGGCCTGTGGTGTTCCCTAGGGGCCTGTAGAGTCTCGTACGGTTCCGTAGGGGCCTGTGGTGTTCCCTAGGGGCCTGTAGAGTCTCGTACGGTTTTGTAGGGGCCTGTAAGTGTTCCCTAGGGGCCTCTAGAGTCTCGTACAGTTCCGTAGGGTCCTGTAGGTTTCCATAAGCGCCCGCAGAGGTCTGAAGGGGCCCGTCCTGTTCCGTAAGGATCCACAGGGCTCTGTAGAGAGTCATAGGTTCCCTAGAAGCCTGTAGAGTACCGCAGGAGCCAGTAGTGTTCTGTAGGGGCCCGTAGGGTTCCTTCCATAGGGGCTGGCAGTGTTCTCTCGGGTCCTCTAGGGTTGAGTAAGTGCCCGCAGGAGTCTGTAGGAATCCGTGGGATTCTGTAAGGTTCTGGAGGGTTCTGCAGGGTTCCGTAGGGGCCCGTAGAGTTCTGTAGTGGCTGGTAAATTTCCGTAGGGCCCTGTACCGTTCCGTAACTGCCTGCAAGGGTCTTTAGGCTTCCGTAGGGGCTGGTAGGGTTCCATAAAGTTCCGTGTGTTCCTGCAGAGTTCTGCAAGTGCCCGCAAGGGACTGTAGGGGCCCACAGTGTTTCTGTCAGGTTCCGTAGAGTTCCGTAGGGGCCATAGGTTTCCGTAGCGGCTGGTAGTATTCCGTAGGGGTCTGTAGGGTTCCATAGGCACCTGCAGTGTTCTGTAGGAGCCCATAGGGTTTTAGTGAGGTTCTGTTGTGTCGCTAAGGGTCTTGTAGAGTGCTGTCGGGTCCTGGAGTATTCTGTAGGGTTCCAGAGGGGCTCGTAGGGTTCCGTTGAAATCTGTAGGCTTCCCTAGGGGCCCATAGAGTCCTGTAGGGACCTGTAGGGTTGTGTAAGTGCCCGCAGGGGTTGGTAGGAGCTTGTAGGGTGCCATATGTTTCCAGAGGGCTGTGTAGGGTTCCGTAGGGGCCTGTGGTGTTCCCTAGGGTCCTGTAGAGTCTCGTACAGTTCCGTAGGGTCCTGTAGGTTTCCATAAGCGCCCGCAGAGGTCTGAAGGGGCCCGTCCTGTTCCGTAAGGATCCACAGGGCTCTGTAGAGAGTCATAGGTTCCCTAGAAGCCTGTAGAGTACCGCAGGAGCCAGTAGTGTTCTGTAGGGGCCCGTAGGGTTCCTTCCATAGGGGCTGGCAGTGTTCCGTAGGGGCCTCTAGGATTGTGTAAGTGCCCGCAGGAGTCTGTAGGAGTCTGTGGGATTCTGTAAGGTTCCGGAGGGTTCTGCAGGGTTCCGTAGGGGCCCGTAGAGTTCCGTAGTGGCTGGTAAAGTTCCGTAGGGCCCTGTGGGGTTCTGTATGGACCTGTAGGGTTCTGTAGGGGCCTGCAGGGTTCTGTAAGTGCCCGCAGGTGTCTGTAGGGTTCCGTAGGGGCCTGCAGGGTTTGGTAGGCACCTGCAGTGTTCTGTAGGAGCCCATAGGGTTTTAGTGAGGTTCCGTTGTGTTGCTAAGGGTCTTGTAGAGTGCTGTCGGGTCCTGGAGTATTCTGTAGGGTTCCAGAGGGGCTCGTAGGGTTCCGTCAAAATCTGTAGGCTTCCCTAGGGGCCCATAGAGTCCCGTAGATTTCCGTAGGGGCCTGTAGGGTTGTGTAAGTGCCCGCAGGGGTTGGTAGGAGCTTGTAGGGTGCCATAAGTTTCCAGAGGGTTGTGTAGGGTTCCGTAGGGGCCTGTGGTGTTCCCTAGGGGCCTGTAGAGTCTCGTACCGTTCCGTAGTGGCCTGTAGTGTTCCCTAGGGTCCTCTAGAGTCTCGTACAGTTCCGTAGGGTCCTGTAGGTTTCCATAAGCGCCCGCAGAGGTCTGAATGGGCCCGTCCTGTTCCGTAAGGATCCATAGGGTTCCGTAGAGCTTCGTAGGTTCCCTAGAGGCCTGTAGAGTACCGCAGGAGCCAGTAGTGTTCTGTAGGGGCCCGTAGGGTTCCTTCCGTAGGGGCTGACAGTGTTCCGTAGGGGCCTGTAGGGTTGTGTAAGTGCCCGCAGCAGTCTGTAGGAGTCTGTGGGATTCTGTAAGGTTTTGGAGGGTTCTGCAGGGTTCTGTAGGGGCCCGTAGAGTTCCGTAGTGGCTGGTAAAGTTCCGTAGGGCCCTGTGGGGTTCTGTATGGACCTGTAGGGTTCCTTAGGGGCCTGCAGGGTTCTGTAAGTGCCCGCAGGTGTCTGTAGGGTTCCGTACGGGTCTGTAGGGTTCCGTAGGCGCCTGCAGTGTTCTGTAAGAGCCCATAGGGTTTTAGTGAGGTTCCGTTGTGTTGCTAAGGGTCTTGTAGAGTGCTGTCGGGTCCTGGAGTATTCTGTAGGGTTCCAGAGGGGCTCGTAGGGTTCTGTCGAAATCTGTAGGCTTCCCTAGGGGCCCGTGGAGTCCCGTAGATTTCCGTAGGGACCTGTAGGGTTGTGTAAGTGCCCGCAGGGGTTGGTAGGAGCTTGTAGGGTGCCATAAGTTTCCAGAGGGTTGTGTAGGGTTCCGTAGGGGTCTGTGGTGTTCCCTAGGGGCCTGTAGATTCTTGTACCGTTCCGTAGGGGCCTGTAGTGTTCCCTAGGGGCCTGTAGAGTCTCGTACAGTTCCGTAGGGTCCTGTAGGTTTCCATAAGCGCCCGCAGAGGTCTGAAGGGGTCCGTCCTGTTCCGTAAGGATCCACAGGGCTCCATAGAGCTTCGTAGGTTTCCTAGAGGCCTGTAGAGTACCGCAGGAGCCAGTAGTGTTCTGTAGGGGCCCGTAGGGTTCCTTCCGTAGGGGCTGGTAGTGTTCCGTAGGGGCCTGTAGGGTTGTGTAAGTGCCCGCAGGAGTCTGTAGGAGTCTGTGGGATTCTGTAAGGTTCTGGAGGGTTCTGCAGGGTTCCGTAGGGGCCCATAGAGTTCCGTAGTGGCTGGTAAAGTTCCGTAGGGCCCTGTACCGTTCCGTAACTGCCTGCAAGGGTCTTTAGGCTTCCGTAGGGGCTGGTAGGGTTCCATAAAGTTCCGTGGGTTCCTGCAGAGTTCTGCAAGTGCCCGCAAGGGCCTGTAGGGGCCCACAGTGTTTCTGTCAGGTTCCGTAGAGTTCCGTAGGGGCCATAGGTTTCTGTAGCGGCTGGTAGTATTCCGTAGGGGTCTGTAGGGTTCCGTAGGCACCTGCAGTGTTCTGTAAGAGCCCATAGGGTTTTAGTGAGGTTCTGTTGTGTTGCTAAGGGTCTTGTAGAGTGCTGTCGGGTCCTGGAGTATTCTGTAGGGTTCCAGAGGGGCTCGTAGGGTTCCGTTGAAATCTGTAGGCTTCCCTAGGGGCCCGTGGAGTCCCGTAGATTTCCGTAGGGACCTGTAGGGTTGTGTAAGTGCCCGCAGGGGTTGGTAGGAGCTTGTGGGGTGCCATAAGTTTCCAGAAGGTTGTGTAGGGTTCCGTAGGGGCCTGTGGTGTTCCCTAGGGGCCTGTAGAGTCTCGTACGGTTCCGTAGGGGCCTGTGGTGTTCCCTAGGGGCCTGTAGAGTCTCGTACGGTTTTGTAGGGGCCTGTAAGTGTTCCCTAGGGGCCTCTAGAGTCTCGTACAGTTCCGTAGGGTCCTGTAGGTTTCCATAAGCGCCCGCAGAGGTCTGAAGGGGCCCGTCCTGTTCCGTAAGGATCCACAGGGCTCTGTAGAGAGTCATAGGTTCCCTAGAAGCCTGTAGAGTACCGCAGTAGCCAGTAGTGTTCTGTAGGGGCCCGTAGGGTTCCTTCCATAGGGGCTGGCAGTGTTCTCTCGGGTCCTCTAGGGTTGAGTAAGTGCCCGCAGGAGTCTGTAGGAATCCGTGGGATTCTGTAAGGTTCTGGAGGGTTCTGCAGGGTTCCGTAGGGGCCCGTAGAGTTCTGTAGTGGCTGGTAAATTTCCGTAGGGCCCTGTACCTTTCCATAACTGCCTGCAAGGGTCTTTAGGCTTCCGTAGGGGCTGGTAGGGTTCCATAAAGTTCCGTGTGTTCCTGCAGAGTTCTGCAAGTGCCCGCAAGGGCCTGTAGGGGCCCACAGTGTTTCTGTCAGGTTCCGTAGAGTTCCGTAGGGGCCATAGGTTTCCGTAGCGGCTGGTAGTATTCCGTAGGGGTCTGTAGGGTTCCGTAGGCACCTGCAGTGTTCTGTAGGAGCCCATAGGGTTTTAGTGAGGTTCTGTTGTGTTGCTAAGGGTCTTGTAGAGTGCTGTCGGGTCCTGGAGTATTCTGTAGGGTTCCAGAGGGGCTCGTAGGGTTCCGTTGAAATCTGTAGGCTTCCTTAGGGGCCCGTGGAGTCCCGTAGATTTCCGTAGGGACCTGTAGGGTTGTGTAAGTGCCCGCAGGGGTTGGTAGGAGCTTGTAGGGTGCCATAAGTTTCCAGAGGGTTGTGTAGGGTTCCGTAGGGGCCTGTGGTGTTCCCTAGGGGCCTGTAGAGTCTCGTACGGTTCCGTAGGGGCCTGTGGTGTTCCCTAGGGTCCTGTAGAGTCTCGTACGGTTTTGTAGGGGCCTGTAAGTGTTCCCTAGGGGCCTCTAGAGTCTCGTACAGTTCCGTAGGGTCCTGTAGGTTTCCATAAGCGCCCGCAGAGGTCTGAAGGGGCCCGTACTGTTCCGTAAGGATCCATAGGGTTCCGTAGAGCTTCGTAGGTTTCCTAGAGGCCTGTAGAGTACCGCAGGAGCCAGTAGTGTTCTGTAGGGGCCCGTAGGGTTCCTTCCATAGGGGCTGGCAGTGTTCCGTAGGGGCCTCTAGGATTGTGTAAGTGCCCGCAGGAGTCTGTAGGAGTCTGTGGGATTCTGTAAGGTTCTGGAGGGTTCTGCAGGGTTCTGTAGGGGCCCGTAGAGTTCCGTAGTGGCTGGTAAATTTCCCTAGGGCCCTGTGGGGTTCTGTATGGACCTGTAGGGTTCCTTAGGGGCCTGCAGGGTTCTGTAAGTGCCCGCAGGTGTCTGTAGGGTTCCGTAGGGGCCTGCAGGGTTTCGTAGGCACCTGCAGTGTTCTGTAGGTGCCCATAGGGTTTTAGTGAGGGTCCGTTGTGTTGCTAAGGGTCTTGTAGAGTGCTGTCGAGTCCTGGAGTATTCTGTAGGGTTCCAGAGGGGCTCGTAGGGTTCCGTCAAAATCTGTAGGCTTCCCTAGGGGCCCATAGAGTCCCGTAGATTTCCGTAGGGGCCTGTAGGGTTGTGTAAGTGCCCGCAGGGGTTGGTAGGAGCTTGTAGGGTGCCATATGTTTCCGGAGGGTTGTGTAGGGTTCCGTAGGGGCCTGTGGTGTTCCCTAGGGGCCTGTAGAGTCTCGTACAGTTCCGTAGGGTCCTGTAGGTTTCCATAAGCACCCGCAGAGGTCTGAAGGGGCCCGTACTGTTCCGTAAGGATCCATAGGGTTCCGTAGAGCTTCGTAGGTTCCCTAGAGGCCTGTAGAGTACTGCAGGAGCCAGTAGTGTAGGGGCCCGTAGGGTTCCTTCCATAGGGGCTGGCAGTGTTCCGTAGGGGCCTCTAGGGTTGTGTAAGTGCCTGCAGGAGTCTGTAGGAATCCGTGGGATTCTGTAAGGTTCCGGAGGGTTCTGCAGGGTTCGGTAGGGGCCCGTAGAGTTCCGTAGTGGCTGGTAAAGTTCCGTAGGGCCCTGTACCGTTCCGTAACTGCCTGCAAGGATCTTTAGGCTTCCGTAGGGGCTGGTAGGGTTCCATAAAGTTCCGTGGGTTCCTGCAGAGTTCTGCAAGTGCCCGCAAGGGACTGTAGGGGCCCACAGTGTTTCTGTCAGGTTCCGTAGAGTTCCGTAGGGGCCATAGGTTTCCGTAGCGGCTGGTAGTATTCCGTAGGGGTCTGTAGGGTTCCATAGGCACCTGCAGTGTTCTGTAGGAGCCCATAGGGTTTTAGTGAGGTTCTGTTGTGTCGCTAAGGATCTTGTAGAGTGCTGTCGGGTCCTGGAGTATTCTGTAGGGTTCCAGAGGGGCTCGTAGGGTTCCGTTGAAATCTGTAGGCTTCCCTAGGGGCCCATAGAGTCCTGTAGGGACCTGTAGGGTTGTGTAAGTGCCCGCAGGGGTTGGTAGGAGCTTGTAGGGTGCCATAAGTTTCCAGAAGGTTGTGTAGGGTTCCGTAGGGGCCTGTGGTGTTCCCTAGGGGCCTGTAGAGTCTCGTACGGTTTTGTAGGGGCCTGTAAGTGTTCCCTAGGGGCCTCTAGAGTCTCGTACAGTTCCGTAGGGTCCTGTAGGTTTCCATAAGCGCCCGCAGAGGTCTGAAGGGGCCCGTACTGTTCCGTAAGGATCCATAGGGTTCCGTAGAGCTTCGTAGGTTCCCTAGAGGCCTGTAGAGTACCGCAGGAGCCAGTAGTGTTCTGTAGGGGCCCGTAAGGTTCCTTCCGTAGGGGCTGGCAGTGTTCCGTAGGGGCCTGTAGGGTTGTGTAAGTGCCCGCAGCAGTCTGTAGGAGTCTGTGGGATTCTGTAAGGTTCTGGAGGGTTCTGCAGGGTTCTGTAGGGGCCCGTAGAGTTCCGTAGTGGCTGGTAAAGTTCCGTAGGGCCCTGTGGGGTTCTGTATGGACCTGTAGGGTTCCTTAGGGGCCTGCAGGGTTCTGTAAGTGCCCGCAGGTGTCTGTAGGGTTCCGTAGGGGTCTGTAGGGTTCCGTAGGCACCTGCAGTCTTCTGTAGGAGCCCATAGGGTTTTAGTGAGGTTCCGTTGTGTTGCTAAGGGTCTTGTAGAGTTCTGTCGGGTCCTGGAGTATTCTGTAGGGTTCCAGAGGGGCTTGTAGGGTTCCGTTGAAATCTGTAGGCTTCCCTAGGGGCCCGTGGAGTCCCATAGATTTCCGTAGGGACCTGTAGGGTTGTGTAAGTGCCCGCAGGGGTTGGTAGGAGCTTGTAGGGTGCCATATGTTTCCGGAGGGTTGTCTAGGGTTCCGTAGGGGCCTGTGGTTTTCCCTAGGGGCCTGTAGAGTCTCGTACCGTTCCGTAGGGGCCTGTAGTGTTCCCTAGGGGCCTGTAGAGTCTCGTACAGTTCCGTAGGGTCCTGTAGGTTTCCATAAGCGCCCGCAGAGGTCTGAAGGGGCCCGTCCTGTTCCGTAAGGATCCACAGGGCTCTGTAGAGAGTCATAGGTTCCCTAGAAGCCTGTAGAGTACCGCAGTAGCCAGTAGTGTTCTGTAGGGGCCCGTAGGGTTCCTTCCATAGGGGCTGGCAGTGTTCTCTCGGGTCCTCTAGGGTTGAGTAAGTGCCCGCAGGAGTCTGTAGGAATCCGTGGGATTCTGTAAGGTTCTGGAGGGTTCTGCAGGGTTCCGTAGGGGCCCGTAGAGTTCTGTAGTGGCTGGTAAATTTCCGTAGGGCCCTGTACCGTTCCGTAACTGCCTGCAAGGGTCTTTAGGCTTCCGTAGGGGCTGGTAGGGTTCCATAAAGTTCCGTGTGTTCCTGCAGAGTTCTGAAAGTGCCCGCAAGGGCCTGTAGGGGCCCACAGTGTTTCTGTCAGGTTCCGTAGAGTTCCGTAGGGGCCATAGGTTTCCGTAGCGGCTGGTAGTATTCCGTAGGGGTCTGTAGGGTTCCGTAGGCACCTGCAGTGTTCTGTAGGAGCCCATAGGGTTTTAGTGAGGTTCTGTTGTGTTGCTAAGGGTCTTGTAGAGTGCTGTCGGGTCCTGGAGTATTCTGTAGGGTTCCAGAGGGGCTCGTAGGGTTCCGTTGAAATCTGTAGGCTTCCTTAGGGGCCCGTGGAGTCCCGTAGATTTCCGTAGGGACCTGTAGGGTTGTGTAAGTGCCCGCAGGGGTTGGTAGGAGCTTGTAGGGTGCCATAAGTTTCCAGAGGGTTGTGTAGGGTTCCGTAGGGGCCTGTGGTGTTCCCTAGGGGCCTGTAGAGTCTCGTACGGTTCCGTAGGGGCCTGTGGTGTTCCCTAGGGTCCTGTAGAGTCTCGTACGGTTTTGTAGGGGCCTGTAAGTGTTCCCTAGGGGCCTCTAGAGTCTCGTACAGTTCCGTAGGGTCCTGTAGGTTTCCATAAGCGCCCGCAGAGGTCTGAAGGGGCCCGTACTGTTCCGTAAGGATCCATAGAGTTCCGTAGAGCTTCGTAGGTTCCCTAGAGGCCTGTAGAGTACCGCAGGAGCCAGTAGTGTTCTGTAGGGGCCCGTAAGGTTCCTTCCGTAGGGGCTGGCAGTGTTCCGTAGGGGCCTGTAGGGTTGTGTAAGTGCCCGCAGCAGTCTGTAGGAGTCTGTGGGATTCTGTAAGGTTCTGGAGGGTTCTGCAGGGTTCTGTAGGGGCCCGTAGAGTTCCGTAGTGGCTGGTAAAGTTCCGTAGGGCCCTGTGGGGTTCTGTATGGACCTGTAGGGTTCCTTAGGGGCCTGCAGGGTTCTGTAAGTGCCCGCAGGTGTCTGTAGGGTTCCGTAGGGGTCTGTAGGGTTCCGTAGGCACCTGCAGTCTTCTGTAGGAGCCCATAGGGTTTTAGTGAGGTTCCGTTGTGTTGCTAAGGGTCTTGTAGAGTGCTGTCGGGTCCTGGAGTATTCTGTAGGGTTCCAGAGGGGCTCGTAGGGTTCCGTTGAAATCTGTAGGCTTCCCTAGGGGCCCGTGGAGTCCCGTAGATTTCCGTAGGGACCTGTAGAGTTGTGTAAGTGCCCGCAGGGGTTGGTAGGAGCTTGTAGGGTGCCATAAGTTTCCAGAGGGTTGTGTAGGGTTCCGTAGGGGCCTGTGGTGTTCCCTAGGGGCCTGTAGAGTCTCGTACGGTTCCGTAGTGGCCTGCAGTGTTCCCTAGGGGCCTGTAGAGTCTCGTACAGTTCCGTAGGGTCCTGTAGGTTTCCATAAGCACCCGCAGAGGTCTGAAGGGGCCCGTACTGTTCCGTAAGGATCCATAGGGTTCCGTAGAGCTTCGTAGGTTCCCTAGAGGCCTGTAGAGTACCGCAGGAGCCAGTAGTGTTCTGTAGGGGCCCGTAGGGTTCCTTCCATAGGGGCTGGCAGTGTTCCGTAGGGGCCTCTAGGGTTGTGTAAGTGCCTGCAGGAGTCTGTAGGAATCCGTGGGATTCTGTAAGGTTCCGGAGGGTTCTGCAGGGTTCCGTAGGGGCCCGTAGAGTTCCGTAGTGGCTGGTAAAGTTCCGTAGGGCCCTGTACCGTTCCGTAACTGCCTGCAAGGGTCTTTAGGCTTCCGTAGGGGCTGGTAGGGTTCCATAAAGTTCCGTGGGTTCCTGCAGAGTTCTGCAAGTGCTTGCAAGGGCCTGTAGGGGCCCACAGTGTTTCTGTCTGGTTCCGTAGAGTTCCGTAGGGGCCATAGGTTTCCGTAGCGGCTGGTAGTATTCCGTAGGGGTCTGTAGGGTTCCATAGGCACCTGCAGTGTTCTGTAGGAGCCCATAGGGTTTTAGTGAGGTTCTGTTGTGTCGCTAAGGGTCTTGTAGAGTGCTGTCGGGTCCTGGAGTATTCTGTAGGGTTCCAGAGGGGCTCGTAGGGTTCCGTCGAAATCTGTAGGCTTCCCTAGGGGCCCATAGAGTCCCGTAGATTTCCGTAGGGGCCTGTAGGGTTGTGTAAGTGCCCGCAGGGTTTGGTAAGAGCTTGTAGGGTGCCATAAGTTTCCAGAGGGTAGTGTAGGGTTCCGTAGGGGCCTGTAGTGTTCCCTAGGGGCCTGTAGAGTCTCGTACAGTTCCGTAGGGGCCTGTGGTGTTCCCTAGGGTCCTGTAGAGTCTCGTACAGTTCCGTAGGGTCCTGTAGGTTTCCATAAGCGCCCGCAGAGGTCTGAAGGGGCCCGTCCTGTTCCGTAAGGATCCACAGGGCTCCATAGAGCTTCGTAGGTTTCCTAGAGGCCTGTAGAGTACCGCAGGAGCCAGTAGTGTTCTGTAGGGGCCCGTAGGGTTCCTTCCATAGGGGCTGGCAGTGTTCCGTAGGGGCCTCTAGGATTGTGTAAGTGCCCGCAGGAGCCTGTAGGAGTCTGTGGGATTCTGTAAGGTTCCGGAGGGTTCTGCAGGGTTCCGTAGGGGCCCGTAGAGTTCCGTAGTGGCTGGTAAAGTTCCCTAGGGCCCTGTGGGGTTCTGTATGGACCTGTAGGGTTCCGTAGGGGCCTGCAGGGTTCTGTAAGTGCCCGCAGGTGTCTGTAGGGTTCCGTAGGGGCCTGCAGGGTTTGGTAGGCACCTGCAGTGTTCTGTAGGAGCCCATAGGGTTTTAGTGAGGTTCCGTTGTGTTGCTAAGGGTCTTGTAGAGTGCTGTCGGGTCCTGGAGTATTCTGTAGGGTTCCAGAGGGGCTCGTAAGGTTCCGTCAAAATCTGTAGGCTTCCCTAGGGGCCCATAGAGTCCCGTAGATTTCCGTAGGGGCCTGTAGGGTTGTGTAAGTGCCCGCAGGGGTTGGTAGGAGCTTGTAGGGTGCCATATGTTTCCGGAGGGTTGTGTAGGGTTCCGTAGGGGCCTGTGGTTTTCCCTAGGGGCCTGTAGAGTCTCGTACCGTTCCGTAGGGGCCTGTAGTGTTCCCTAGGGGCCTCTAGAGTCTCGTACAGTTCCGTAGGGTCCTGTAGGTTTCCATAAGCACCCGCAGAGGTCTGAAGGGGCCCGTCCTGTTCCGTAAGGATCCACAGGGCTCCATAGAGCTTCGTAGGTTTCCTAGAGGCCTGTAGAGTACCGCAGGAGCCAGTAGTGTTCTGTAGGGGCCCGTAGGGTTCCTTCCATAGGGGCTGGCAGTGTTCCGTAGGGGCCTCTAGGATTGTGTAAGTGCCCGCAGGAGTCTGTAGGAGTCTGTGGGATTCTGTAAGGTTCTGGAGGGTTCTGCAGGGTTCCGTAGGGGCCCGTAGAGTTCCGTAGTGGCTGGTAAAGTTCCGTAGGGCCCTGTGGGGTTCTGTATGGACCTGTAGGGTTCCGTAGGGGCCTGCAGGGTTCTGTAAGTGCCCGCAGGTGTCTGTAGGGTTCCGTAGGGGCCTGCAGGGTTTCGTAGGCACCTGCAGTGTTCTGTAGGAGCCGATAGGGTTTTAGTGAGGTTCCGTTGTGTTGCTAAGGGTCTTGTAGAGTGCTGTCGAGTCCTGGAGTATTCTGTAGGGTTCCAGAGGGGCTCGTAGGGTTCCGTCAAAATCTGTAGGCTTCCCTAGGGGCCCATAGAGTCCCGTAGATTTCCGTAGAGGCCTGTAGGGTTGTGTAAGTGCCCGCAGGGGTTGGTAGGAGCTTGTAGGGTGCCATATGTTTCCGGAGGGTTGTGTAGGGTTCCGTAGGGGCCTGTGGTGTTCCCTAGGGGCCTGTAGAGTCTCGTACCGTTCCGTAGTGGCCTGCAGTGTTCCGTAGGGGCCTCTAGAGTCTCGTACAGTTCCGTAGGGTCCTGTAGGTTTCCATAAGCACCCGCAGAGGTCTGAAGGGGCCCGTCCTGTTCCGTAAGGATCCATAGGGTTCCGTAGAGCTTCGTAGATTCCCTAGAGGCCTGTAGAGTACTGCAGGAGCCAGTAGTGTTCTGTAGGGGCCCGTAAGGTTCCTTCCATAGGGGCTGGCAGTGTTCCGTAGGGGCCTGTAGGGTTGTGTAAGTGCCTGCAGGAGTCTGTAGGAATCCGTGGGATTCTGTAAGGTTCCGGAGGGTTCTGCAGGGTTCCGTAGGGGCCCGTAGAGTTCCGTAGTGGCTGGTAAAGTTCCGTAGGGCCCTGTACCGTTCCGTAACTGCCTGCAAGGATCTTTAGGCTTCCGTAGGGGCTGGTAGGGTTCCATAAAGTTCCGTGGGTTCCTGCAGAGTTCTGCAAGTGCTTGCAAGGGCCTGTAGGGGCCCACAGTGTTTCTGTCTGGTTCCGTAGAGTTCCGTAGGGGCCATAGGTTTCCGTAGCGGCTGGTAGTATTCCGTAGGGGTCTGTAGGGTTCCATAGGCACCTGCAGTGTTCTGTAGGAGCCCATAGGGTTTTAGTGAGGTTCTGTTGTGTCGCTAAGGGTCTTGTAGAGTGCTGTCGGGTCCTGGAGTATTCTGTAGGGTTCCAGAGGGGCTCGTAGGGTTCCGTCGAAATCTGTAGGCTTCCCTAGGGGCCCATAGAGTCCCGTAGGGACCTGAAGGGTTGTGTAAGTGCGCGCAGGGGTTGGTAGGAGCTTGTAGGGTGCCATAAGTTTCCAGAAGGTTGTGTAGGGTTCCGTAGGGGCCTGTGGTGTTCCCTAGGGGCCTGTAGAGTCTCGTACGGTTTTGTAGGGGCCTGTAAGTGTTCCCTAGGGGCCTCTAGAGTCTTGTACAGTTCCGTAGGGTCCTGTAGGTTTCCATAAGCGCCCGCAGAGGTCTGAAGTGGCCCGTACTGTTCCGTAAGGATCCATAGGGTTCCGTAGAGCTTCGTAGGTTCCCTAGAGGCCTGTAGAGTACCGCAGGAGCCAGTAGTGTTCTGTAGGGGCCCGTAAGGTTCCTTCCGTAGGGGCTGGCAGTGTTCCGTAGGGGCCTGTAGGGTTGTGTAAGTGCCCGCAGCAGTCTGTAGGAGTCTGTGGGATTCTGTAAGGTTCTGGAGGGTTCTGCAGGGTTCTGTAGGGGCCCGTAGAGTTCCGTAGTGGCTGGTAAAGTTCCGTAGGGCCCTGTGGGGTTCTGTATGGACCTGTAGGGTTCCTTAGGGGCCTGCAGGGTTCTGTAAGTGCCCGCAGGTGTCTGTAGGGTTCCGTAGGGGTCTGTAGGGTTCCGTAGGCACCTGCAGTCTTCTGTAGGAGCCCATAGGGTTTTAGTGAGGTTCCGTTGTGTTGCTAAGGGTCTTGTAGAGTTCTGTCGGGTCCTGGAGTATTCTGTAGGGTTCCAGAGGGGCTTGTAGGGTTCCGTTGAAATCTGTAGGCTTCCCTAGGGGCCCGTGGAGTCCCATAGATTTCCGTAGGGACCTGTAGGGTTGTGTAAGTGCCCGCAGGGGTTGGTAGGAGCTTGTAGGGTGCCATATGTTTCCGGAGGGTTGTGTAGGGTTCCGTAGGGGCCTGTGGTTTTCCCTAGGGGCCTGTAGAGTCTCGTACGGTTCCGTAGGGGCCTGTGGTGTTCCCTAGGGGCCTGTAGAGTCTCGTACAGTTCCGTAGGGTCCTGTAGGTTTCCATAAGCACCCGCAGAGGTCTGAAGGGGTCCGTACTGTTCCGTAAGGATCCACAGGGCTCCATAGAGCTTCGTAGGTTTCCTAGAGGCCTGTAGAGTACCGCAGGAGCCAGTAGTGTTCTGTAGGGGCCCGTAGGGTTCCTTCCGTAGGGGCTGGTAGTGTTCCGTAGGGGCCTGTAGGGTTGTGTAAGTGCCCGCAGGAGTCTGTAGGAGTCTGTGGGATTCTGTAAGGTTCTGGAGGGTTCTGCAGGGTTCCGTAGGGGCCCATAGAGTTCCGTAGTGGCTGGTAAAGTTCCGTAGGGCCCTGTACCGTTCCGTAACTGCCTGCAAGGGTCTTTAGGCTTCCGTAGGGGCTGGTAGGGTTCCATAAAGTTCCGTGGGTTCCTGCAGAGTTCTGCAAGTGCCCGCAAGGGCCTGTAGGGGCCCACAGTGTTTCTGTCAGGTTCCGTAGAGTTCCGTAGGGGCCATAGGTTTCTGTAGCGGCTGGTAGTATTCCGTAGGGGTCTGTAGGGTTCCGTAGGCACCTGCAGTGTTCTGTAAGAGCCCATAGGGTTTTAGTGAGGTTCTGTTGTGTTGCTAAGGGTCTTGTAGAGTGCTGTCGGGTCCTGGAGTATTCTGTAGGGTTCCAGAGGGGCTCGTAGGGTTCCGTTGAAATCTGTAGGCTTCCCTAGGGGCCCGTGGAGTCCCGTAGATTTCCGTAGGGACCTGTAGGGTTGTGTAAGTGCCCGCAGGGGTTGGTAGGAGCTTGTGGGGTGCCATAAGTTTCCAGAAGGTTGTGTAGGGTTCCGTAGGGGCCTGTGGTGTTCCCTAGGGGCCTGTAGAGTCTCGTACGGTTCCGTAGGGGCCTGTGGTGTTCCCTAGGGGCCTGTAGAGTCTCGTACGGTTTTGTAGGGGCCTGTAAGTGTTCCCTAGGGGCCTCTAGAGTCTCGTACAGTTCCGTAGGGTCCTGTAGGTTTCCATAAGCGCCCGCAGAGGTCTGAAGGGGCCCGTCCTGTTCCGTAAGGATCCACAGGGCTCTGTAGAGAGTCATAGGTTCCCTAGAAGCCTGTAGAGTACCGCAGTAGCCAGTAGTGTTCTGTAGGGGCCCGTAGGGTTCCTTCCATAGGGGCTGGCAGTGTTCTCTCGGGTCCTCTAGGGTTGAGTAAGTGCCCGCAGGAGTCTGTAGGAATCCGTGGGATTCTGTAAGGTTCTGGAGGGTTCTGCAGGGTTCCGTAGGGGCCCGTAGAGTTCTGTAGTGGCTGGTAAATTTCCGTAGGGCCCTGTACCGTTCCGTAACTGCCTGCAAGGGTCTTTAGGCTTCCGTAGGGGCTGGTAGGGTTCCATAAAGTTCCGTGTGTTCCTGCAGAGTTCTGCAAGTGCCCGCAAGGCCCTGTAGGGGCCCACAGTGTTTCTGTCAGGTTCCGTAGAGTTCCGTAGGGGCCATAGGTTTCCGTAGCGGCTGGTAGTATTCCGTAGGGGTCTGTAGGGTTCCGTAGGCACCTGCAGTGTTCTGTAGGAGCCCATAGGGTTTTAGTGAGGTTCTGTTGTGTCGCTAAGGGTCTTGTAGAGTGCTGTCGGGTCCTGGAGTATTCTGTAGGGTTCCAGAGGGGCTGGTAGGGTTCCGTCGAAATCTGAAGGGTTCCCTAGGGGCCCGTAGAGTCCCGTAGATTTCCGTAGGGGCCTGTAGGGTTGTGTAAGTGCCCGCAGGGGTTGGTAGGAGCTTGTAGGGTGCCATAAGTTTCCAGAGGGTTGTGTAGGGTTCCGTAGGGGCCTGTGGTGTTCCCTAGGGGCCTGTAGAGTCTCGTACGGTTCCGTAGGGGCCTGTGGTGTTCCCTAGGGTCCTGTAGAGTCTCGTACGGTTTTGTAGGGGCCTGTAAGTGTTCCCTAGGGGCCTCTAGAGTCTTGTACAGTTCCGTAGGGTCCTGTAGGTTTCCATAAGCGCCCGCAGAGGTCTGAAGGGGCCCGTACTGTTCCGTAAGGATCCATAGAGTTCCGTAGAGCTTCGTAGGTTTCCTAGAGGCCTGTAGAGTACCGCAGGAGCCAGTAGTGTTCTGTAGGGGCCCGTAGGGTTCCTTCCGTAGGGGCTGGCAGTGTTCCGTAGGGGCCTCTAGGATTGTGTAAGTGCCCGCAGGAGTCTGTAGGAGTCTGTGGGATTCTGTAAGGTTCTGGAGGGTTCTGCAGGGTTCTGTAGGGGCCCGTAGAGTTCCGTAGTGGCTGGTAAATTTCCCTAGGGCCCTGTGGGGTTCTGTATGGACCTGTAGGGTTCCTTAGGGGCCTGCAGGGTTCTGTAAGTGCCCGCAGGTGTCTGTAGGGTTCCGTAGGGGCCTGCAGGGTTTCGTAGGCACCTGCAGTGTTCTGTAGGTGCCCATAGGGTTTTAGTGAGGGTCCGTTGTGTTGCTAAGGGTCTTGTAGAGTGCTGTCGAGTCCTGGAGTATTCTGTAGGGTTCCAGAGGGGCTCGTAGGGTTCCGTCAAAATCTGTAGGCTTCCCTAGGGGCCCATAGAGTCCCGTAGATTTCCGTAGGGGCCTGTAGGGTTGTGTAAGTGCCCGCAGGGGTTGGTAGGAGCTTGTAGGGTGCCATATGTTTCCGGAGGGTTGTGTAGGGTTCCGTAGGGGCCTGTGGTGTTCCCTAGGGGCCTGTAGAGTCTCGTACAGTTCCGTAGGGTCCTGTAGGTTTCCATAAGCACCCGCAGAGGTCTGAATGGGCCCGTACTGTTCCGTAAGGATCCATAGGGTTCCGTAGAGCTTCGTAGGTTCCCTAGAGGCCCTGTAGAGTACTGCAGGAGCCAGTAGTGTAGGGGCCCGTAGGGTTCCTTCCATAGGGGCTGGCAGTGTTCCGTAGGGGCCTGTAGGGTTGTGTAAGTGCCTGCAGGAGTCTGTAGGAATCCGGGGATTCTGTAAGGTTCCGGAGGGTTCTGCAGGGTTCGGTAGGGGCCCGTAGAGTTCCGTAGTGGCTGGTAAAGTTCCGTAGGGCCCTGTACCGTTCCGTAACTGCCTGCAAGGATCTTTAGGCTTCCGTAGGGGCTGGTAGGGTTCCATAAAGTTCCGTGGGTTCCTGCAGAGTTCTGCAAGTGCCCGCAAGGGCCTGTAGGGGCCCACAGTGTTTCTGTCAGGTTCCGTAGAGTTCCGTAGGGGCCATAGGTTTCCGTAGCGGCTGGTAGTATTCCGTAGGGGTCTGTAGGGTTCCATAGGCACCTGCAGTGTTCTGTAGGAGCCCATAGGGTTTTAGTGAGGTTCTGTTGTGTCGCTAAGGGGTCTTGTAGAGTGCTGTCGGGTCCTGGAGTATTCTGTAGGGTTCCAGAGGGGCTCGTAGGGTTCCGTTGAAATCTGTAGGCTTCCCTAGGGGCCCATAGAGTCCTGTAGGGACCTGTAGGGTTGTGTAAGTGCCCGCAGGGGTTGGTAGGAGCTTGTAGGGTGCCATATGTTTTCCGGAGGGTTGTGTAGGGTTCCGTAGGGGCCTGTGGTTTTCCCTAGGGGCCTGTAGAGTCTCGTACGGTTCCGTAGGGGCCTGTGGTGTTCCCTAGGGGCCTGTAGAGTCTCGTACAGTTCCGTAGGGTCCTGTAGGTTTCCATAAGCACCCGCAGAGGTCTGAAGGGGTCCGTACTGTTCCGTAAGGATCCACAGGGCTCCATAGAGCTTCGTAGGTTTCCTAGAGGCCTGTAGAGTACCGCAGGAGCCAGTAGTGTTCTGTAGGGGCCCGTAGGGTTCCTTCCGTAGGGGCTGGTAGTGTTCCGTAGGGGCCTGTAGGGTTGTGTAAGTGCCCGCAGGAGTCTGTAGGAGTCTGTGGGATTCTGTAAGGTTCTGGAGGGTTCTGCAGGGTTCCGTAGGGGCCCATAGAGTTCCGTAGTGGCTGGTAAAGTTCCGTAGGGCCCTGTACCGTTCCGTAACTGCCTGCAAGGGTCTTTAGGCTTCCGTAGGGGCTGGTAGGGTTCCATAAAGTTCCGTGGGTTCCTGCAGAGTTCTGCAAGTGCCCGCAAGGGCCTGTAGGGGCCCACAGTGTTTCTGTCAGGTTCCGTAGAGTTCCGT
Source organism: Numenius arquata (assembly GCF_964106895.1). Lineage (NCBI taxonomy): Eukaryota > Metazoa > Chordata > Aves > Charadriiformes > Scolopacidae > Numenius > Numenius arquata. The sequence goes on from NW_027415507.1 coordinate 47,015, forward strand.
AGGGGCCATAGGTTTCTGTAGCGGCTGGTAGTATTCCGTAGGGGTCTGTAGGGTTCCGTAGGCACCTGCAGTGTTCTGTAAGAGCCCATAGGGTTTTAGTGAGGTTCTGTTGTGTTGCTAAGGGTCTTGTAGAGTGCTGTCGGGTCCTGGAGTATTCTGTAGGGTTCCAGAGGGGCTCGTAGGGTTCCGTTGAAATCTGTAGGCTTCCCTAGGGGCCCGTGGAGCCTCCGTAGATTTCCGTAGGACCTGTAGGGTTGTGTAAGTGCCCGCAGGGGTTGGTAGGAGCTTGTGGGGTGCCATAAGTTTCAGAAGGTTGTGTAGGGTTCCGTAGGGGCCTGTGGTGTTCCCTAGGGGCCTGTAGAGTCTCGTACGGTTCCGTAGGGGCCTGTGGTGTTCCCTAGGGGCCTGTAGAGTCTCGTACGGTTTTGTAGGGGCCTGTAAGTGTTCCCTAGGGGCCTCTAGAGTCTCGTACAGTTCCGTAGGGTCCTGTAGGTTTCCATAAGCGCCCGCAGAGGTCTGAAGGGGCCCGTCCTGTTCCGTAAGGATCCACAGGGCTCTGTAGAGAGTCATAGGTTCCCTAGAAGCCTGTAGAGTACCGCAGTAGCCAGTAGTGTTCTGTAGGGGCCCGTAGGTTCCTTCCATAGGGGCTGCAGTGTTCTCTCGGGTCCTCTAGGGTTGAGTAAGTGCCCGCAGGAGTCTGTAGGAATCCGTGGGATTCTGTAAGGTCTGAGGGTTCTGCAGGGTTCCGTAGGGGCCCGTAGAGTTCTGTAGTGGCTGGTAAATTTCCGTAGGGCCCTGTACCGTTCCGTAACTGCCTGCAAGGGTCTTTAGGCTTCCGTAGGGGCTGGTAGGGTTCCATAAAGTTCCGTGTGTTCCTGCAGAGTTCTGCAAGTGCCCCGCAAGGCCCTGTAGGGGCCCACAGTGTTTCTGTCAGGTTCCGTAGAGTTCCGTAGGGGCCATAGGTTTCCGTAGCGGCTGGTAGTATTCGTAGGGGTCTGTAGGGTTCCGTAGGCACCTGCAGTGTTCTGTAGGAGCCCATAGGGTTTTAGTGAGGTTCTGTTGTGTTGCTAAGGGTCTTGTAGAGTGCTGTCGGGTCCTGGAGTATTCTGTAGGGTTCCAGAGGGGCTCGTAGGGTTCCGTTGAAATCTGTAGGCTTCCTTAGGGGCCCGTGGAGTCCGTAGATTTCCGTAGGGCCTGTAGGGTTGTGTAAGTGCCCGCAGGGTGGTAGGAGCTTGTAGGGGTGCCATAAGTTTCCAGAGGGTTGTGTAGGGTTCCGTAGGGGCCTGTGGTGTTCCCTAGGGGCCTGTAGAGTCTCGTACGGTTCCGTAGGGGCCTGTGGTGTTCCCTAGGGTCCTGTAGAGTCTCGTACGGTTTTGTAGGGGCCTGTAAGTGTTCCCTAGGGGCCTCTAGAGTCTTGTACAGTTCCGTAGGGTCCTGTAGGTTTCCATAAGCGCCCGCATGAGGTCTGAAGGGGCCCGTACTGTTCCGTAAGGATCCATAGAGTTCCGTAGAGCTTCGTAGGTTTCCTAGAGGCCTGTAGAGTACCGCAGGAGCCAGTAGTGTTCTGTAGGGGCCCGTAGGGTTCCTTCCGTAGGGGCTGGCAGTGTTCCGTAGGGGCCTCTAGGATTGTGTAAGTGCCCGCAGGAGTCTGTAGGAGTCTGTGGGATTCTGTAAGGTTCTGGAGGGTTCTGCAGGGTTCTGTAGGGGCCCGTAGAGTTCCGTAGTGGCTGGTAAATTTCCTAGGGCCCTGTGGGGTTCTGTATGGACCTGTAGGGTTCCTTAGGGGCCTGCAGGGTTCTGTAAGTGCCCGCAGGTGTCT
>NW_027415508.1:0-75378 GCF_964106895.1 Numenius arquata
GTTATATGTAGTAGTAGTGATACTGCGAGTATGTTCTGTAGGAGCCCATAGGGTTTTAGTGAGGTTCCGTTGTGTTGCTAAGGGTCTTGTAGAGTGCTGTCGGGTCCTGGAGTATTCTGTAGGGTTCCAGAGGGGCTGGTAGGGTTCCATCGAAATCTGAAGGGGTTCCCTAGGGGCCCGTAGAGTCCCGTAGATTTCCATAGGACCTGTAGGGTTATGTAAGTGCCCGCAGGGGTTGGTAGGAGCTTGTAGGGTGCCATATGTTTCCAGAGGGTTGTGTAGGGTTCCGTAGGGGCCTGTGGTGTTCCCTAAGGGGCCTGTAGAGTCTCGTACAGTTCCGTAGGGTCCTGTAGGTTTCCATAAGCGCCCGCAGAGGTCTGAAGGGGCCCGTACTGTGCCGTAAGGATCCATAGGGTTCCGTAGAGCTTCGTAGGTTCCCTAGAGGCCTCTGGAGTACCGCAGGAGCCAGTAGTGTTCCGTAGGGTCCTCTAGGGTTGAGTAAGTGCCCGCAGGAGTCTGTAGGAATCCGTGGGATTCTGTAAGGTTCTGGAGGGTTCTGCAGGGTTCTGTAGGGTGCCTGTAGAGTTCCGTAGTGGCTGGTAAAGTTCCGTAGGGGCCCTGTGGGGTTCTGTATGGACCTGTAGGGTTCCATAGGGGCCTGCAGTGTTCTGTAAGTGCCCGTAGGTGTCTGTACGGGTCTGTAGGGTTCCGTAGGCACCTACAGTGTTCTGTAGGAGCCCACAGGGTTTAGTGAGGTTCCGTTGTGTTGCTAAGGGTCTTGTAGAGTGCTGTCGGGTCCTGGAGTATTCTGTAGGGTTCCAGAGGGCCTTGTAGGGTTCCGTCGAAATCTGAAGGGTTCCCTAGGGGCCCGTAGAGTCCCATAGATTTCCGTAGGGGCCTGTAGGGTTGTTTAAGTGCCCGCAGAAGTCTGTAGGAGTCTGTGGGATTCTGTCAGATTCCGGAGGGTTCTGCAGGGTTCCGTAGGGACCCGTAGAGTTTCCATAGTGGCTGGTAAAGTTCCGTAGGGCCCTGTGGGGTTCTGTATGGACCTGTAGGGTTCCGTAGGGCCTGCAGGGTTCTGTAAGTGCCCGTAGGTGTCTGTACGGGTCTGTAGGGTTCCGTAGGCACCTGCAGTGTTCTGTAGGAGCCCATAGGGTTTTAGTGAGGTTCCGTTGTGTTGCTAAGGGTCTGGTAGAGTGCTGTCGGGTCCTGGAGTATTCTGTAGGGTTCCAGAGGGGCTGGTAGGGTTCCGTCGAAATCTGTAGGGTTCCCTAGGGGCCCGTAGAGTCCCGTAGATTTCCGTAGGGGCCTCTAGGGTTGTGTAAGTGCCCGCAGGGGTTGGTAGGAGCTTGTAGGGTGCCATATGTTTACCGGAGGGTTGTGTAGGGTTCCGTAGGGGCCTGTGGTGTTCCCTAGGGGCCTGTAGAGTCTCGTACAGTTTCGGTAGGGTCCTGTAGGTTTCCATAAGCGCCCGCAGAGGTCTGAAGGGGCCCGTACTGTGCCGTAAGGATCCATAGGGTTCCGTAGAGCTTCGTAGGTTCCCTAGAGGCCTCTGGAGTACCGCAGGAGCCAGTAGTGTTCCGTAGGGTCCTCTAGGGTTGAGTAAGTGCCCGCAGGAGTCTGTAGGAATCCGTGGGATTCTGTAAGGTTCTGGAGGGTTCTGCAGGGTTCCGTAGGGGCCCGTAGAGTTCCATAGTGGCTGGTAAAGTTCCCTAGGGCCCTGTACCGTTCCGTAACTGCCTGCAAGGGTCTTTAGGCTTCCATAGGGGCTGGTAGGGTTCCATAAAGTTCCGTGGGTTCCTGCAGAGTTCTGCAAGTGCCCGCAAGGGCCTGTAGGGGCGCACAGTGTTTCTGCCAGGTTCCGTAGAGTTCCGTAGGGGCCATATTTTTCGGTAGTGGCTGGTAGTATTCTGTAGGGGTCTGTAGGTTTCCGTAGGCGCCTACAGTGTTCTGTAGGAGCCCATAGGGTTTTAGTGAGGTTCCGTTGTGTTGCTAAGGGTCTTGTAGAGTGCTGTCGGGTCCTGGAGTATTCTGTAGGGTTCCAGAGGGGCTGGTAGGGTTCCGTCGAAATCTGTAGGGTTCCCTAGGGGCCCATAGAGTCCCGTAGATTGCCGTAGGGACCTGTAGGGTTGTGTAAGTGCTCGCAGGGGTTGGTAGGAGCTTGTAGGGTTCCATAAGTTTCCAGAGGGTTGTGTAGGGTTCCGTAGGGGCCTGTGGTGTTCCCTAAGGGCCTGTAGAGTCTCGTACAGTTCCGTAGGGTCCTGTAGGTTTCCATAAGCGCCCGCAGAGGTCTGAATGGGCCCATACTGTTCCGTAAGGATCCATAGGGTTCCGTAGAGCTTCGTAGGTTCCCTAGAGGCCTGTGGAGTACCGCAGGAGCCAGTAGTGTTCCGTAGGGTCCTCTAGGGTTGAGTAAGTGCCCGCAGGAGTCTGTAGGAATCCGTGGGATTCTGTAAGGTTCTGGAGGGTTCTGCAGGGTTCTGTAGGGGCCCGTAGAGTTCCGTAGTGGCTGGTAAAGTTCCGTAGGGCCCTGTGGGGTTCTGTATGGACCTGTAGGGTTCCATAGCGGCCTGCAGTGTACTGTAAGTGCCCGTAGGTGTCTGTACGGGTCTGTAGGGTTCCGTAGGCACCTACAGTGTTCTGTAAGAGCCCATAGGGTTTTAGTGAGGTTCCGTTGTGTTGCTAAGGGTCTTGTAGAGTGCTGTCGGGTCCTGGAGTATTCTGTAGGGTTCCAGAGGGCCTTGTAGGGTTCCGTCGAAATCTGTAGGGTTCCCTAGGGGCCCGTAGAGTCCCATAGATTTCCGTAGGGGCCTCTAGGGTTGTGTAAGTGCCCGCAGGGGTTGGTAGGAGCTTGTAGGGTGCCATATGTTTACCGGAGGGTTGTGTAGGGTTCCGTAGGGGCCTGTGGTGTTCCCTAGGGGCCTGTAGAGTCTCGTACAGTTTCGGTAGGGTCCTGTAGGTTTCCATAAGCGCCCGCAGAGGTCTGAAGGGGGCCCGTACTGTGCCGTAAGGATCCATAGGGTTCCGTAGAGCTTCGTAGGTTCCCTAGAGGCCTCTGGAGTACCGCAGGAGCCAGTAGTGTTCCGTAGGGTCCTCTAGGGTTGAGTAAGTGCCCGCAGGAGTCTGTAGGAATCCGTGGGATTCTGTAAGGTTCTGGAGGGTTCTGCAGGGTTCCGTAGGGGCCCGTAGAGTTCCATAGTGGCTGGTAAAGTTCCCTAGGGCCCTGTACCGTTCCGTAACTGCCTGCAAGGGGTCTTTAGGCTTCCATAGGGGCTGGTAGGGTTCCATAAAGTTCCGTGGGTTCCTGCAGAGTTCTGCAAGTGCCCGCAAGGGCCTTTAGGGGCGCACAGTGTTTCTGCCAGGTTCCGTAGAGTTCCGTAGGGGGCCATATTTTTCTGTAGTGGCTGGTAGTATTCTGTAGGGGTCTGTAGGTTTCCGTAGGCGCCTACAGTGTTCTGTAGGAGCCCATAGGGTTTTAGTGAGGTTCCGTTGTGTTGCTAAGGGTCTTGTAGAGTGCTGTCGGGTCCTGGAGTATTCTGTAGGGTTCCAGAGGGGCTGGTAGGGTTCCGTCGAAATCTGTAGGGTTCCCTAGGGGCCCATAGAGTCCCGTAGATTGCCGTAGGGACCTGTAGGGTTGTGTAAGTGCTCGCAGGGGTTGGTAGGAGCTTGTAGGGTTCCATAAGTTTCCAGAGGGTTGTGTAGGGTTCCGTAGGGGCCTGTGGTGTTCCCTAAGGGCCTGTAGAGTCTCGTACGGTTCCGTAGGGTCCTGTAGGTTTCCATAAGCGCCCGCAGAGGTCTGAATGGGCCCATACTGTTCCGTAAGGATCCATAGGGTTCCGTAGAGCTTCGTAGGTTCCCTAGAGGCCTGTGGAGTACCGCAGGAGCCAGTAGTGTTCCGTAGGGTCCTCTAGGGTTGAGTAAGTGCCCGCAGGAGTCTGTAGGAATCCGTGGGATTCTGTAAGGTTCTGGAGGGTTCTGCAGGGTTCTGTAGGGGCCCGTAGAGTTCCGTAGTGGCTGGTAAAGTTCCGTAGGGCCCTGTGGGGTTCTGTATGGACCTGTAGGGTTCCATAGCGGCCTGCAGTGTACTGTAAGTGCCCGTAGGTGTCTGTACGGGTCTGTAGGGTTCCGTAGGCACCTACAGTGTTCTGTAAGAGCCCATAGGGTTTTAGTGAGGTTCCGTTGTGTTGCTAAGGGTCTTGTAGAGTGCTGTCGGGTCCTGGAGTATTCTGTAGGGTTCCAGAGGGCCTTGTAGGGTTCCGTCGAAATCTGAAGGGTTCCCTAGGGGCCCGTAGAGTCCCATAGATTTCCGTAGGGGCCTGTAGGGTTGTTTAAGTTCCCGCAGAAGTCTGTAGGAGTCTGTGGGATTCTGTCAGATTCCGGAGGGTTCTGCAGGGTTCCGTAGGGACCCGTAGAGTTCCATAGTGGCTGGTAAAGTTCCGTAGGGCCCTGTGGGGTTCTCTATGGACCTGTAGGGTTCCGTAGGGGCCTGCAGTGTTCTGTAAGTGCCCGTAGGTGTCTGTAGGGTTCCGTAGGCACCTGCAGTGTTCTGTAGGAGCCCATAGGGTTTTAGTGAGGTTCCGTTGTGTTGCTAAGGGTCTTGTAGAGTGCTGTCGGGTCCTGGAGTATTCTGTAGGGTTCCAGAGGGGCTGGTAGGGTTCCGTCGAAATCTGTAGGGTTCCCTAGGGGCCCGTAGAGTCCCGTAGATTGCCGTAGGGACCTGTAGGGTTGTGTAAGTGCTCGCAGGGGTTGGTAGGAGCTTGTAGGGTTCCATAAGTTTCCAGAGGGTTGTGTAGGGTTCCGTAGGGGCCTGTGGTGTTCCCTAAAAGCCTGTAGAGTCTCGTACGGTTCCGTAGGGGCCTGTGGTGTTCCCTAGGGGCCTGTAGAGTCTCGTACAGTTCCGTAGGGTCCTGTAGGTTTCCATAAGCGCCCGCAGAGGTCTAAAGGGGCCCGTACTGTGCCGTAAGGATCCATAGGGTTCCGTAGAGCTTCGTAGGTTCCCTAGAGGCCTCTGGAGTACCGCAGGAGCCAGTAGTGTTCCGTAGGGTCCTCTAGGGTTGAGTAAGTGCCCGCAGGAGTCTGTAGGAATCCGTGGGATTCTGTAAGGTTCTGGAGGGTTCTGCAGGGTTCCGTAGGGTCCCGTAGAGTTCCGTAGTGGCTGGTAAAGTTCCCTAGGGCCCTGTACCGTTCCGTAACTGCCTGCAATGGTCTTTAGGCTTCCGTAGGGGCTGGTAGGGTTCCATAAAGTTCCGTGGGTTCCTGCAGAGTTCTGCAAGTGCCCGCAAGGGCCTGTAGGGGCCCACAGTGTTTCTGCCAGGTTCCGTAGAGTTCCGTAGGGGCCATATTTTTCTGTAGTGGCTGGTAGTATTCTGTAGGGGTCTGTAGGTTTCCGTAGGCACCTACAGTGTTCTGTAGGAGCCCATAGGGTTTTAGTGAGGTTCCGTTGTGTTGCTAAGGGTCTTGTAGAGTGCTGTCGGGTCCTGGAGTATTCTGTAGGGTTCCAGAGGGCCTTGTAGGGTTCCGTCGAAATCTGAAGGGTTCCCTAGGGGCCCGTAGAGTCCCATAGATTTCCGTAGGGGCCTGTAGGGTTGTTTAAGTGCCCGCAGAAGTCTGTAGGAGTCTGTGGGATTCTGTCAGATTCCGGAGGGTTCTGCAGGGTTCCGTAGGGACCCGTAGAGTTCCATAGTGGCTGGTAAAGTTCCGTAGGGCCCTGTGGGGTTCTCTATGGACCTGTAGGGTTCCGTAGGGGCCTGCAGGGTTCTGTAAGTGCCCGTAGGTGTCTGTACGGGTCTGTAGGGTTCCGTAGGCACCTGCAGTGTTCTGTAGGAGCCCATAGGGTTTTAGTGAGGTTCCGTTGTGTTGCTAAGGGTCTGGTAGAGTGCTGTCGGGTCCTGGAGTGTTCTGTAGGGTTCCAGAGGGGCTGGTAGGGTTCCGTCGAAATCTGTAGGGTTCCCTAGGGGCCCGTAGAGTCCCGTAGATTGCCGTAGGGACTTGTAGGGTTGTGTAAGTGCTCGCAGGGGTTGGTAGGAGCTTGTAGGGTGCCATATGTTTCCGGAGGGTTGTGTAGGGTTCCGTAGGGGCCTGTGGTGTTCCCTAGGGGCCTGTAGAGTCTCGTACAGTTTCGGTAGGGTCCTGTAGGTTTCCATAAGCGCCCGCAGAGGTCTGAATGGGCCCGTACTGTTCCATAAGGATCCATAGGGCTCCGTAGAGCTTCGTAGGTTCCCTAGAGGCCTGTGGAGTACCGCAGGAGCCAGTAGTGTTCTGTAGGGGCCCGTAGGGTTCCTTCCATAGGAGCTGGCAGTGTTCCGTAGGGTCCTCTAGGGTTGAGTAAGTGCCCGCAGGAGTCTGTAGGAATCCGTGGGATTCTGTAAGGTTCTGGAGGGTTCTGCAGGGTTCCGTAGGGGCCCGTAGAGTTCCGTAGTGGCTGGTAAAGTTCCGTAGGGCCCTGTGGGGTTCTGTATGGACCTGTAGGGTTCCGTAGGGGCCTGCAGGGTTCCGTAAGTGCCCGCAGGTGTCTGTAGGGTTCCGTAGGGGTGTCTAGGGTTCCGTAGGCACCTGCAGTGTTCTGTAGGAGCCCATAGGGTTTTAGTGAGGTTCCGTTGTGTTGCTAAGGGTCTTGTAGAGTGCTGTCGGGTCCTGGAGTATTCTGTAGGGTTCCAGAGGGGCTGGTAGGGTTCCGTCGAAATCTGTAGGGTTCCCTAGGGGCCCGTAGAGTCCCGTAGATTTCCGTAGGGGCCTGTAGGGTTGTGTAAGTGCCCGCAGGGGTTGGTAGGAGCTTGTAGGGTGCCATATGTTTACCGGAGGGTTGTGTAGGGTTCCGTAGGGGCCTGTGGTGTTCCCTAGGGGCCTGTAGAGTCTCGTACAGTTTCGGTAGGGTCCTGTAGGTTTCCATAAGCGCCCGCAGAGGTCTGAAGGGGCCCGTACTGTGCCGTAAGGATCCATAGGGTTCCGTAGAGCTTCGTAGGTTCCCTAGAGGCCTCTGGAGTACCGCAGGAGCCAGTAGTGTTCCGTAGGGTCCTCTAGGGTTGAGTAAGTGCCCGCAGGAGTCTGTAGGAATCCGTGGGATTCTGTAAGGTTCTGGAGGGTTCTGCAGGGTTCCGTAGGGGCCCGTAGAGTTCCATAGTGGCTGGTAAAGTTCCCTAGGGCCCTGTACCGTTCCGTAACTGCCTGCAAGGGTCTTTAGGCTTCCATAGGGGCTGGCAGGGTTCCATAAAGTTCCGTGGGTTCCTGCAGAGTTCTGCAAGTGCCCGCAAGGGCCTGTAAGGGCCCACAGTGTTTCTGCCAGGTTCCGTAGAGTTCCGTAGGGGCCATATTTTTCTGTAGTGGCTGGTAGTATTCTGTAGGGGTCTGTAGGTTTCCGTAGGCGCCTACAGTGTTCTGTAGGAGCCCATAGGGTTTTAGTGAGGTTCCGTTGTGTTGCTAAGGGTCTTGTAGAGTGCTGTCGGGTCCTGGAGTATTCTGTAGGGTTCCAGAGGGGCTGGTAGGGTTCCGTCGAAATCTGTAGGGTTCCCTAGGGGCCCATAGAGTCCCGTAGATTGCCGTAGGGACCTGTAGGGTTGTGTAAGTGCTCGCAGGGGTTGGTAGGAGCTTGTAGGGTTCCATAAGTTTCCAGAGGGTTGTGTAGGGTTCCGTAGGGGCCTGTGGTGTTCCCTAAGGGCCTGTAGAGTCTCGTACGGTTCCGTAGGGGCCTGTGGTGTTCCCTAGGGGCCTGTAGAGTCTCGTACAGTTCCGTAGGGTCCTGTAGGTTTCCATAAGCGCCCGCAGAGGTCTGAATGGGCCCATACTGTTCCGTAAGGATCCATAGGGTTCCGTAGAGCTTCGTAGGTTCCCTAGAGGCCTCTGGAGTACCGCAGGAGCCAGTAGTGTTCCGTAGGGTCCTCTAGGGTTGAGTAAGTGCCCGCAGGAGTCTGTAGGAATCCGTGGGATTCTGTAAGGTTCTGGAGGGTTCTGCAGGGTTCTGTAGGGGCCCGTAGAGTTCCGTAGTGGCTGGTAAAGTTCCGTAGGGCCCTGTGGGGTTCTGTATGGACCTGTAGGGTTCCATAGCGGCCTGCAGTGTACTGTAAGTGCCCGTAGGTGTCTGTACGGGTCTGTAGGGTTCCGTAGGCACCTACAGTGTTCTGTAAGAGCCCATAGGGTTTTAGTGAGGTTCCGTTGTGTTGCTAAGGGTCTTGTAGAGTGCTGTCGGGTCCTGGAGTATTCTGTAGGGTTCCAGAGGGCCTTGTAGGGTTCCGTCGAAATCTGAAGGGTTCCCTAGGGGCCCGTAGAGTCCCATAGATTTCCGTAGGGGCCTGTAGGGTTGTTTAAGTGCCCGCAGAAGTCTGTAGGAGTCTGTGGGATTCTGTCAGATTCCGGAGGGTTCTGCAGGGTTCCGTAGGGACCCGTAGAGTTCCATAGTGGCTGGTAAAGTTCCGTAGGGCCCTGTGGGGTTCTCTATGGACCTGTAGGGTTCCGTAGGGGCCTGCAGTGTTCTGTAAGTGCCCGTAGGTGTCTGTACGGGTCTGTAGGGTTCCGTAGGCACCTACAGTGTTCTGTAAGAGCCCATAGGGTTTTAGTGAGGTTCCGTTGTGTTGCTAAGGGTCTTGTAGAGTGCTGTCGGGTCCTGGAGTATTCTGTAGGGTTCCAGAGGGCCTTGTAGGGTTCCGTCGAAATCTGAAGGGTTCCCTAGGGGCCCGTAGAGTCCCATAGATTTCCGTAGGGGCCTGTAGGGTTGTTTAAGTGCCCGCAGAAGTCTGTAGGAGTCTGTGGGATTCTGTCAGATTCCGGAGGGTTCTGCAGGGTTCCGTAGGGACCCGTAGAGTTCCATAGTGGCTGGTAAAGTTCCGTAGGGCCCTGTGGGGTTCTCTATGGACCTGTAGGGTTCCGTAGGGGCCTGCAGTGTTCTGTAAGTGCCCGTAGGTGTCTGTAGGGTTCCGTAGGCACCTGCAGTGTTCTGTAGGAGCCCATAGGGTTTTAGTGAGGTTCCGTTGTGTTGCTAAGGGTCTTGTAGAGTGCTGTCGGGTCCTGGAGTATTCTGTAGGGTTCCAGAGGGGCTGGTAGGGTTCCGTCGAAATCTGTAGGGTTCCCTAGGGGCCCGTAGAGTCCCGTAGATTGCCGTAGGGACCTGTAGGGTTGTGTAAGTGCTCGCAGGGGTTGGTAGGAGCTTGTAGGGTTCCATAAGTTTCCAGAGGGTTGTGTAGGGTTCCGTAGGGGCCTGTGGTGTTCCCTAAAAGCCTGTAGAGTCTCGTACGGTTCCGTAGGGGCCTGTGGTGTTCCCTAGGGGCCTGTAGAGTCTCGTACAGTTCCGTAGGTTCCTGTAGGTTTCCATAAGCGACCGCAGAGGTCTAAAGGGGCCCGTACTGTGCCGTAAGGATCCATAGGGTTCCGTAGAGCTTCGTAGGTTCCCTAGAGGCCTCTGGAGTACCGCAGGAGCCAGTAGTGTTCCGTAGGGTCCTCTAGGGTTGAGTAAGTGCCCGCAGGAGTCTGTAGGAATCCGTGGGATTCTGTAAGGTTCTGGAGGGTTCTGCAGGGTTCCGTAGGGTCCCGTAGAGTTCCGTAGTGGCTGGTAAAGTTCCCTAGGGCCCTGTACCGTTCCGTAACTGCCTGCAATGGTCTTTAGGCTTCCGTAGGGGCTGGCAGGGTTCCATAAAGTTCCGTGGGTTCCTGCAGAGTTCTGCAAGTGCCCGCAAGGGCCTGTAGGGGCCCACAGTGTTTCTGCAAGGTTCCGTAGAGTTCCGTAGGGGCCATATTTTTCTGTAGTGGCTGGTAGTATTCTGTAGGGGTCTGTAGGTTTCCGTAGGCACCTACAGTGTTCTGTAGGAGCCCATAGGGTTTTAGTGAGGTTCCGTTGTGTTGCTAAGGGTCTGGTAGAGTGCTGTCGGGTCCTGGAGTATTCTGTAGGGTTCCAGAGGGGCTGGTAGGGTTCCGTCGAAATCTGTAGGGTTCCCTAGGGGCCCGTAGAGTCCCGTAGATTGCCGTAGGGACTTGTAGGGTTGTGTAAGTGCTCGCAGGGGTTGGTAGGAGCTTGTAGGGTGCCATATGTTTCCGGAGGGTTGTGTAGGGTTCCGTAGGGGCCTGTGGTGTTCCCTAGGGGCCTGTAGAGTCTCGTACAGTTCCGTAGGGTCCTGTAGGTTTCCATAAGCGCCCGCAGAGGTCTGAATGGGCCCGTACTGTTCCATAAGGATCCATAGGGCTCCGTAGAGCTTCGTAGGTTCCCTAGAGGCCTCTGGAGTACCGCAGGAGCCAGTAGTGTTCTGTAGGGGCCCGTAGGGTTCCTTCCATAGGAGCTGGCAGTGTTCCGTAGGGTCCTCTAGGGTTGAGTAAGTGCCCGCAGGAGTCTGTAGGAATCCGTGGGATTCTGTAAGGTTCTGGAGGGTTCTGCAGGGTTCCGTAGGGGCCCGTAGAGTTCCGTAGTGGCTGGTAAAGTTCCGTAGGGCCCTGTGGGGTTCTGTATGGACCTGTAGGGTTCCGTAGGGGCCTGCAGGGTTCCGTAAGTGCCCGCAGGTGTCTGTAGGGTTCCGTAGGGGTGTCTAGGGTTCCGTAGGCACCTGCAGTGTTCTGTAGGAGCCCATAGGGTTTTAGTGAGGTTCCGTTGTGTTGCTAAGGGTCTTGTAGAGTGCTGTCGGGTCCTGGAGTATTCTGTAGGGTTCCAGAGGGGCTGGTAGGGTTCCGTCGAAATCTGTAGGGTTCCCTAGGGGCCCGTAGAGTCCCGTAGATTGCCGTAGGGACCTGTAGGGTTGTGTAAGTGCTCGCAGGGGTTGGTAGGAGCTTGTAGGGTGCCATATGTTTCCGGAGGGTTGTGTAGGGTTCCGTAGGGGCCTGTGGTGTTTTCAAGGGGCCTGTAGAGTCTCGTACAGTTTCGGTAGGGTCCTGTAGGTTTCCATAAGCGCCCGCAGAGGTCTGAAGGGGCCCGTACTGTGCCGTAAGGATCCATAGGGTTCCGTAGAGCTTCGTAGGTTCCCTAGAGGCCTCTGGAGTACCGCAGGAGCCAGTAGTGTTCCGTAGGGTCCTCTAGGGTTGAGTAAGTGCCCGCAGGAGTCTGTAGGAATCCGTGGGATTCTGTAAGGTTCTGGAGGGTTCTGCAGGGTTCCGTAGGGGCCCGTAGAGTTCCATAGTGGCTGGTAAAGTTCCCTAGGGCCCTGTACCGTTCCGTAACTGCCTGCAAGGGTCTTTAGGCTTCCATAGGGGCTGGCAGGGTTCCATAAAGTTCCGTGGGTTCCTGCAGAGTTCTGCAAGTGCCCGCAAGGGCCTGTAGGGGCCCACAGTGTTTCTGCCAGGTTCCGTAGAGTTCCGTAGGGGCCATATTTTTCTGTAGTGGCTGGTAGTATTCTGTAGGGGTCTGTAGGTTTCCGTAGGCACCTACAGTGTTCTGTAGGAGCCCATAGGGTTTTAGTGAGGTTCCGTTGTGTTGCTAAGGGTCTTGTAGAGTGCTGTCGGGTCCTGGAGTATTCTGTAGGGTTCCAGAGGGGCTGGTAGGGTTCCGTCGAAATCTGTAGGGTTCCCTAGGGGCCCATAGAGTCCCGTAGATTGCCGTAGGGACCTGTAGGGTTGTGTAAGTGCTCGCAGGGGTTGGTAGGAGCTTGTAGGGTTCCATAAGTTTCCAGAGGGTTGTGTAGGGTTCCGTAGGGGCCTGTGGTGTTCCCTAAGGGCCTGTAGAGTCTCGTACGGTTCCGTAGGGGCCTGTGGTGTTCCCTAGGGGCCTGTAGAGTCTCGTACAGTTCCGGAGGGTCCTGTAGGTTTCCATAAGCGCCCGCAGAGGTCTGAAGGGGCCCATACTGTTCCGTAAGGATCCATAGGGTTCCGTAGAGCTTCGTAGGTTCCCTAGAGGCCTGTGGAGTACCGCAGGAGCCAGTAGTGTTCCGTAGGGTCCTCTAGGGTTGAGTAAGTGCCCGCAGGAGTCTGTAGGAATCCGTGGGATTCTGTAAGGTTCTGGAGGGTTCTGCAGGGTTCTGTAGGGGCCCGTAGAGTTCCGTAGTGGCTGGTAAAGTTCCGTAGGGCCCTGTGGGGTTCTGTATGGACCTGTAGGGTTCCATAGGGGCCTGCAGTGTTCTGTAAGTGCCCGTAGGTGTCTGTACGGGTCTGTAGGGTTCCGTAGGCACCTACAGTGTTCTGTAGGAGCCCATAGGGTTTTAGTGAGGTTCCGTTGTGTTGCTAAGGGTCTTGTAGAGTGCTGTTGGGTCCTGGAGTATTCTGTAGGGTTCCAGAGGGGCTGGTAGGGTTCCGTCGAAATCTGTAGGGTTCCTTAGGGGCCCGTAGAGTCCCGTAGATTGCCGTAGGGACCTGTAGGGTTGTGTAAGTGCTCGCAGGGGTTGGTAGGAGCTTGTAGGCTTCCATAAGTTTCCAGAGGGTTGTGTAGGGTTCCGTAGGGGCCTGTGGTGTTCCCTAAGGGCCTGTAGAGTCTCGTACGGTTCCGTAGGGGCCTGTGGTGTTCCCTAGGGGCCTGTAGAGTCTCGTACAGTTTCGGTAGGGTCCTGTAGGTTTCCATAAGCGCCCGCAGAGGTCTGAAGGGGCCCGTACTGTGCCGTAAGGATCCATAGGGTTCCGTAGAGCTTCGTAGGTTCCCTAGAGGCCTCTGGAGTACCGCAGGAGCCAGTAGTGTTCCGTAGGGTCCTCTAGGGTTGAGTAAGTGCCCGCAGGAGTCTGTAGGAATCCGTGGGATTCTGTAAGGTTCTGGAGGGTTCTGCAGGGTTCCGTAGGGGCCCGTAGAGTTCCATAGTGGCTGGTAAAGTTCCCTAGGGCCCTGTACCGTTCCGTAACTGCCTGCAAGGGTCTTTAGGCTTTTGTAGGGGCTGGTAGGGTTCCATAAAGTTCCGTGGGTTCCTGCAGAGTTCTGCAAGTGCCCGCAAGGGCCTGTAGGGGCCCACAGTGTTTCTGCCAGGTTCCGTAGAGTTCCGTAGGGGCCATATTTTTCTGTAGTGGCTGGTAGTATTCTGTAGGGGTCTGTAGGTTTCCGTAGGCGCCTACAGTGTTCTGTAGGAGCCCATAGGGTTTTAGTGAGGTTCCGTTGTGTTGCTAAGGGTCTTGTAGAGTGCTGTCGGGTCCTGGAGTATTCTGTAGGGTTCCAGAGGGCCTCATAGGGTTCCATCGAAATCTATAGGGTTCCCTAGGGGCCCCTAGAGTCCCGTAGATTTCCGTAGGGACCTGTAGGGTTGTGTAAGTGCCCGCAGAAGTCTGTAGGAGTCTGTGGGATTCTGTAAGGTTCTGGAGGGTTCTGCAGGGTTCCGTAGGGACCCGTAGAGTTCCGTAGTGGCTGGTAAAGTTCCGTAGGGCCCTGTGGGGTTCTGTATGGACCTGTAGGGTTCCGTAGGGGCCTGCAGGGTTCCGTAAGTGCCCGCAGGTGTCTGTAGGGTTCCGTAGGGGTCTGTAGGGTTCCGTAGGCACCTGCAGTGTTCTGTAGGAGCCCATAGGGTTTTAGTGAGGTTCCGTTGTGTTGCTAAGGGTCTTGTAGAGTGCTGTCGGGTCCTGGAGTATTCTGTAGGGTTCCAGAGGGCCTCATAGGGTTCCATCGAAATCTATAGGGTTCCCTAGGGGCCCATAGAGTCCCGTAGATTTCCGTAGGGGCCTGTAGGGTTGTGTAAGTGCCCACAGGGGTTGGTAGGAGCTTGTAGGGTGCCATTTGTTTCCGGAGGGTTGTGTAGGGTTCCGTAGGGGCCTGTGGTGTTCCCTAGGGGCCTGTAGAGTCTCGTACAGTTTCGGTAGGGTCCTGTAGGTTTCCATAAGCGCCCGCAGAGGTCTGAAGGGGCCCGTACTGTGCCGTAAGGATCCATAGGGTTCCGTAGAGCTTCGTAGGTTCCCTAGAGGCCTGTGGAGTACCGCAGGAGCCAGTAGTGTTCCGTAGGGTCCTCTAGGGTTGAGTAAGTGCCCGCAGGAGTCTGTAGGAATCCGTGGGATTCTGTAAGGTTCTGGAGGGTTCTGCAGGGTTCCGTAGGGTCCCGTAGAGTTCCATAGTGGCTGGTAAAGTTCCCTAGGGCCCTGTACCGTTCCGTAACTGCCTGCAAGGGTCTTTAGGCTTTTGTAGGGGCTGGTAGGGTTCCATAAAGTTCCGTGGGTTCCTGCAGAGTTCTGCAAGTGCCCACAAGGGCCTGTAGGGGCCCACAGTGTTTCTGCCAGGTTCTGTAGAGTTCCGTAGGGGCCATATTTTTCTGTAGTGGCTGGTAGTATTCTGTAGGGGTCTGTAGGTTTCCGTAGGCACCTACAGTGTTCTGTAGGAGCCCATAGGGTTTTAGTGAGGTTCCGTTGTGTTGCTAAGGGTCTTGTAGAGTGCTGTCGGGTCCTGGAGTATTCTGTAGGGTTCCAGAGGGGCTGGTAGGGTTCCGTCGAAATCTGAAGGGTTCCCTAGGGGCCCGTAGAGTCCCGTAGATTTCCATAGGGACCTGTAGGGTTATGTAAGTGCCCGCAGGGGTTGGTAGGAGCTTGTAGGGTGCCATATGTTTCCAGAGGGTTGTGTAGGGTTCCGTAGGGGCCTGTGGTGTTCCCTAGGGGCCTGTAGAGTCTCGTACAGTTCCGTAGGGTCCTGTAGGTTTCCATAAGCGCCCGCAGAGGTCTGAATGGGCCCATACTGTTCCGTAAGGATCCATAGGGTTCCGTAGAGCTTCGTAGGTTCCCTAGAGGCCTGTGGAGTACCGCAGGATCCAGTAGTGTTCCGTAGGGTCCTCTAGGGTTGAGTAAGTGCCCGCAGGAGTCTGTAGGAATCCGTGGGATTCTGTAAGGTTCTGGAGGGTTCTGCAGGGTTCTGTAGGGGCCCGTAGAGTTCCGTAGTGGCTGGTAAAGTTCCGTAGGGCCCTGTGGGGTTCTGTATGGACCTGTAGGGTTCCATAGGGGCCTGCAGTGTTCTGTAAGTGCCCGTAGGTGTCTGTACGGGTCTGTAGGGTTCCGTAGGCACCTACAGTGTTCTGTAGGAGCCCATAGGGTTTTAGTGAGGTTCCGTTGTGTTGCTAAGGGTCTTGTAGAGTGCTGTCGGGTCCTGGAGTGTTCTGTAGGGTTCCAGAGGGGCTGGTAGGGTTCCGTCGAAATCTGAAGGGTTCCCTAGGGGCCCGTAGAGTCCCATAGATTTCCGTAGGGGCCTGTAGGGTTGTTTAAGTGCCCGCAGAAGTCTGTAGGAGTCTGTGGGATTCTGTCAGATTCCGGAGGGTTCTGCAGGGTTCTGTAGTGACCCGTAGAGTTCCATAGTGGCTGGTAAAGTTCCGTAGGGCCCTGTGGGGTTCTGTATGGACCTGTAGGGTTCCGTAGGGGCCTGCAGGGTTCTGTAAGTGCCCGTAGGTGTCTGTACGGGTCTGTAGGGTTCCGTAGGCACCTGCAGTGTTCTGTAGGAGCCCATAGGGTTTTAGTGAGGTTCCGTTGTGTTGCTAAGGGTCTGGTAGAGTGCTGTCGGGTCCTGGAGTATTCTGTAGGGTTCCAGAGGGGCTGGTAGGGTTCCGTCGAAATCTGTAGGGTTCCCTAGGGGCCCGTAGAGTCCCGTAGATTGCCGTAGGGACTTGTAGGGTTGTGTAAGTGCTCGCAGGGGTTGGTAGGAGCTTGTAGGGTGCCATATGTTTCCGGAGGGTTGTGTAGGGTTCCGTAGGGGCCTGTGGTGTTCCCTAGGGGCCTGTAGAGTCTCGTACAGTTCCGTAGGGTCCTGTAGGTTTCCATAAGCGCCCGCAGAGGTCTGAAGGGGCCCGTACTGTTCCGTAAGGATCCATAGGGCTCCGTAGAGCTTCGTAGGTTCCCTAGAGGCCTGTGGAGTACCGCAGGAGCCAGTAGTGTTCTGTAGGGGCCCGTAGGGTTCCTTCCATAGGAGCTGGCAGTGTTCCGTAGGGTCCTCTAGGGTTGAGTAAGTGCCCGCAGGAGTCTGTAGGAATCCGTGGGATTCTGTAAGGTTCTGGAGGGTTCTGCAGGGTTCCGTAGGGGCCCGTAGAGTTCCGTAGTGGCTGGTAAAGTTCCGTAGGGCCCTGTGGGGTTCTGTATGGACCTGTAGGGTTCCGTAGGGGCCTGCAGGGTTCCGTAAGTGCCCGCAGGTGTCTGTAGGGTTCCGTAGGGGTCTGTAGGGTTCCGTAGGCACCTGCAGTGTTCTGTAGGAGCCCATAGGGTTTTAGTGAGGTTCCGTTGTGTTGCTAAGGGTCTTGTAGAGTGCTGTCGGGTCCTGGAGTATTCTGTAGGGTTCCAGAGGGGCTCGTAGGGTTCCGTCGAAATCTGAAGGGTTCCCTAGGGGCCCGTAGAGTCCCGTAGATTTCCGTAGGGGCCTGTAGGGTTGTGTAAGTGCTCGCAGGGGTTGGTAGGAGCTTGTAGGGTGCCATATGTTTACCGGAGGGTTGTGTAGGGTTCCGTAGGGGCCTGTGGTGTTCCCTAGGGGCCTGTAGAGTCTCGTACAGTTTCGGTAGGGTCCTGTAGGTTTCCATAAGCGCCCGCAGAGGTCTGAAGGGGCCCGTACTGTGCCGTAAGGATCCATAGGGTTCCGTAGAGCTTCGTAGGTTCCCTAGAGGCCTCTGGAGTACCGCAGGAGCCAGTAGTGTTCCGTAGGGTCCTCTAGGGTTGAGTAAGTGCCCGCAGGAGTCTGTAGGAATCCGTGGGATTCTGTAAGGTTCTGGAGGGTTCTGCAGGGTTCCGTAGGGGCCCGTAGAGTTCCATAGTGGCTGGTAAAGTTCCCTAGGGCCCTGTACCGTTCCGTAACTGCCTGCAAGGGTCTTTAGGCTTCCATAGGGGCTGGTAGGGTTCCATAAAGTTCCGTGGGTTCCTGCAGAGTTCTGCAAGTGCCCGCAAGGGCCTGTAGGGGCGCACAGTGTTTCTGCCAGGTTCCGTAGAGTTCCGTAGGGGCCATATTTTTCTGTAGTGGCTGGTAGTATTCTGTAGGGGTCTGTAGGTTTCCGTAGGCGCCTACAGTGTTCTGTAGGAGCCCATAGGGTTTTAGTGAGGTTCCGTTGTGTTGCTAAGGGTCTTGTAGAGTGCTGTCGGGTCCTGGAGTATTCTGTAGGGTTCCAGAGGGGCTGGTAGGGTTCCGTCGAAATCTGTAGGGTTCCCTAGGGGCCCATAGAGTCCCGTAGATTGCCGTAGGGACCTGTAGGGTTGTTTAAGTGCCCGCAGAAGTCTGTAGGAGTCTGTGGGATTCTGTCAGATTCCGGAGGGTTCTGCAGGGTTCCGTAGGGACCCGTAGAGTTCCATAGTGGCTGGTAAAGTTCCGTAGGGCCCTGTGGGGTTCTGTATGGACCTGTAGGGTTCCGTAGGGGCCTGCAGTGTTCTGTAAGTGCCCGTAGGTGTCTGTAGGGTTCCGTAGGCACCTGCAGTGTTCTGTAGGAGCCCATAGGGTTTTAGTGAGGTTCCGTTGTGTTGCTAAGGGTCTTGTAGAGTGCTGTCGGGTCCTGGAGTATTCTGTAGGGTTCCAGAGGGGCTCGTAGGGTTCCGTCGAAATCTGTAGGGTTCCCTAGGGGCCCGTAGAGTCCCGTAGATTGCCGTAGGGACCTGTAGGGTTGTGTAAGTGCTCGCAGGGGTCGGTAGGAGCTTGTAGGGTTCCATAAGTTTCCAGAGGGTTGTGTAGGGTTCCGTAGGGGCCTGTGGTGTTCCCTAGGGGCCTGTAGAGTCTCGTACGGTTCCGTAGGGGCCTGTGGTGTTCCCTAGGGGCCTGTAGAGTCTCGTACAGTTCCGTAGGGTCCTGTAGGTTTCCATAAGCGCCCGCAGAGGTCTAAAGGGGCCCGTACTGTGCCGTAAGGATCCATAGGGTTCCGTAGAGCTTCGTAGGTTCCCTAGAGGCCTCTGGAGTACCGCAGGAGCCAGTAGTGTTCCGTAGGGTCCTCTAGGGTTGAGTAAGTGCCCGCAGGAGTCTGTAGGAATCCGTGGGATTCTGTAAGGTTCTGGAGGGTTCTGCAGGGTTCCGTAGGGGCCCGTAGAGTTCCGTAGTGGCTGGTAAAGTTCCCTAGGGCCCTGTACCGTTCCGTAACTGCCTGCAAGGGTCTTTAGGCTTCCGTAGGGGCTGGTAGGGTTCCATAAAGTTCCGTGGGTTCCTGCAGAGTTCTGCAAGTGCCCGCAAGGGCCAGTAGGGGCCCACAGTGTTTCTGCCAGGTTCCGTAGAGTTCCGTAGGGGCCATATTTTTCTGTAGTGGCTGGTAGTATTCTGTAGGGGTCTGTAGGTTTCCGTAGGCACCTACAGTGTTCTGTAGGAGCCCATAGGGTTTTAGTGAGGTTCCGTTGTGTTGCTAAGGGTCTTGTAGAGTGCTGTCGGGTCCTGGAGTATTCTGTAGGGTTCCAGAGGGGCTGGTAGGGTTCCGTCGAAATCTGAAGGGTTCCCTAGGGGCCCGTAGAGTCCCGTAGATTTCTGTAGGGACCTGTAGGGTTATGTAAGTGCCCGCAGGGGTTGGTAGGAGCTTGTAGGGTGCCATATGTTTCCGGAGGGTTGTGTAGGGTTCCGTAGGGGCCTGTGGTGTTCCCTAGGGGCCTGTAGAGTCTCGTACAGTTCCGTAGGGTCCTGTAGGTTTCCATAAGCGCCCGCAGAGGTCTGAAGGGGCCCGTACTGTTCCGTAAGGATCCATAGGGTTCTGTAGAGCTTCGTAGGTTCCCTAGAGGCCTCTGGAGTACCGCAGGAGCCAGTAGTGTTCCGTAGGGTCCTCTAGGGTTGAGTAAGTGCCCGCAGGAGTCTGTAGGAATCTGTGGGATTCTGTAAGGTTCTGGAGGGTTCTGCAGGGTTCTGTAGGGGCCCGTAGAGTTCCGTAGTGGCTGGTAAAGTTCCGTAGGGCCCTGTGGGGTTCTGTATGGACCTGTAGGGTTCCATAGGGGCCTGCAGTGTTCTGTAAGTGCCCGTAGGTGGCTGTACGGGTCTGTAGGGTTCCGTAGGCACCTACAGTGTTCTGTAGGAGCCCATAGGGTTTTAGTGAGGTTCCGTTGTGTTGCTAAGGGTCTTGTAGAGTGCTGTCGGGTCCTGGAGTATTCTGTAGGGTTCCAGAGGGCCTTGTAGGGTTCCGTCGAAATCTGAAGGGTTCCCTAGGGGCCCGTAGAGTCCCATAGATTTCCGTAGGGGCCTGTAGGGTTGTTTAAGTGCCCACAGAAGTCTGTAGGAGTCTGTGGGATTCTGTCAGATTCCGGAGGGTTCTGCAGGGTTCCGTAGGGACCCGTAGAGTTCCATAGTGGCTGGTAAAGTTCCGTAGGGCCCTGTGGGGTTCTGTATGGACCTGTAGGGTTCCGTAGGGGCCTGCAGGGTTCCGTAAGTGCCCGCAGGTGTCTGTACGGGTCTGTAGGGTTCCGTAGGCACCTGCAGTGTTCTGTAGGAGCCCATAGGGTTTTAGTGAGGTTCCGTTGTGTTGCTAAGGGTCTTGTAGAGTGCTGTCGGGTCCTGGAGTGTTCTGTAGGGTTCCAGAGGGGCTGGTAGGGTTCCGTCGAAATCTGAAGGGTTCCCTAGGGGCCCGTAGAGTCCCGTAGATTGCCGTAGGGACCTGTAGGGTTGTGTAAGTGCTCGCAGGGGTTGGTAGGAGCTTGTAGGGTGCCATATGTTTCCGGAGGGTTGTGTAGGGTTCCGTAGGGGCCTGTGGTGTTCCCTAGGGGCCTGTAGAGTCTCGTACAGTTCCGTAGGGTCCTGTAAGTTTCCATAAGCGCCCGCAGAGGTCTGAATGGGCCCGTACTGTTCCGTAAGGATCCATAGGGTTCCGTAGAGCTTCGTAGGTTCCCTAGAGGCCTCTGGAGTACCGCAGGAGCCAGTAGTGTTCTGTAGGGGCCCGTAGGGTTCCTTCCATAGGACCTGGCAGTGTTCCGTAGGGTCCTCTAGGGTTGAGTAAGTGCCCGCAGGAGTCTGTAGGAATCCGTGGGATTCTGTAAGGTTCTGGAGGGTTCTGCAGGGTTCCGTAGGGGCCCGTAGAGTTCCATAGAGGCTGGTAAAGTTCCCTAGGGCCCTGTACCGTTCCGTAACTGCCTGCAAGTATCTTTAGGCTTCCGTAGGGGCTGGTAGGGTTCCATAAAGTTCCGTGGGTTCCTGCAGAGTTCTGCAAGTGCCCGCAAGGGCCTGTAAGGGCGCACAGTGTTTCTGCCAGGTTCCGTAGAGTTCCGTAGGGGCCATATTTTTCTGTAGTGGCTGGTAGTATTCTGTAGGGGTCTGTAGGTTTCCATAGGCACCTGCAGTGTTCTGTAGGAGCCCATAGGGTTTTAGTGAGGTTCCGTTGTGTTGCTAAGGGTCTTGTAGAGTGCTGTCGGGTCCTGGAGTATTCTGTAGGGTTCCAGAGGGCCTCATAGGGTTCCATCGAAATCTATAGGGTTCCCTAGGGGCCCATAGAGTCTCGTAGATTTCCGTAGGGACCTGTAGGGTTGTGTAAGTGCCCGCAGCAGTCTGTAGGAGTCTGTGGGATTCTGTAAGGTTCTGGAGGGTTCTGCAGGGTTCCGTAGGGACCCGTAGAGTTCCGTAGTGGCTGGTAAAGTTCTGTAGGGCCCTGTGGGGTTCTGTATGGACCTGTAGGGTTCCGTAGGGGCCTGCAGGGTTCCGTAAGTGCCCGCAGGTGTCTGTAGGGTTCCGTAGGGGTCTGTAGGGTTCCGTAGGCACCTGCAGTGTTCTGTAGGAGCCCATAGGGTTTTAGTGAGGTTCCGTTGTGTTGCTAAGGGTCTTGTAGAGTGCTGTCGGGTCCTGGAGTATTCTGTAGGGTTCCAGAGGGGCTGGTAGGGTTCCGTCGAAATCTGAAGGGTTCCCTAGGGGCCCGTAGAGTCCCGTAGATTTCCGTAGGGACCTGTAGGGTTATGTAAGTGCCCGCAGGGGTTGGTAGAAGCTTGTAGGGTGCCATATGTTTCCGGAGGGTTGTGTAGGGTTCCGTAGGGGCCTGTGGTGTTCCCTAGGGGCCTGTAGAGTCTCGTACAGTTTCGGTAGGGTCCTGTAGGTTTCCATAAGTGCCCGCAGAGGTCTGAAGGGGCCCGTACTGTGCCGTAAGGATCCATAGGATTCCGTAGAGCTTCGTAGGTTCCCTAGAGGCCTCTGGAGTACCGCAGGAGCCAGTAGTGTTCCGTAGGGTCCTCTAGGGTTGAGTAAGTGCCCGCAGGAGTCTGTAGGAATCCGTGGGATTCTGTAAGGTTCTGGAGGGTTCTGCAGGGTTCCGTAGGGGCCCCTAGAGTTCCGTAGTGGCTGGTAAAGTTCCCTAGGGCCCTGTACCGTTCCGTAACTGCCTGCAAGGGTCTTTAGGTTTCCGTAGGGGCTGGTAGGGTTCCATAAAGTTCCGTGGGTTCCTGCAGAGTTCTGCAAGTGCCCGCAAGGGCCTGTAGGGGCCCACAGTGTTTCTGTCAGGTTCCGTAGAGTTCCGTAGGGGCCATATTTTTCTGTAGTGGCCGGTAGTATTCTGTAGGGGTCTGTAGGGTTCCGTAGGCGCCTGCAGTGTTCTGTAGGAGCCCATAGGGTTTTAGTGAGGTTCCGTTGTGTTGCTAAGGGTCTTGTAGAGTGCTGTCGGGTCCTGGAGTATTCTGTAGGGTTCCAGAGGGGCTCGTAGGGTTCCGTCGAAATCTGTAGGGTTCCCTAGGGGCCCATAGAGTCCCGTAGATTGCCGTAGGGACCTGTAGGGTTGTGTAAGTGCTCGCAGGGGTTGGTAGGAGCTTGTAGGGTTCCATAAGTTTCCAGAGGGTTGTGTAGGGTTCCGTAGGGGCCTGTGGTGTTCCCTAAGGGCCTGTAGAGTCTCGTACAGTTCCGTAGGGGCCTGTGGTGTTCCCTAGGGGCCTGTAGAGTCTCGTACAGTTCCGTAGGGTCCTGTAGGTTTCCATAAGCGCCCGCAGAGGTCTGAATGGGCCCGTACTGTTCCATAAGGATCCATAGGGCTCCGTAGAGCTTCGTAGGTTCCCTAGAGGCCTCTGGAGTACCGCAGGAGCCAGTAGTGTTCTGTAGGGGCCCGTAAGGTTCCTTCCATAGGAGCTGGCAGTGTTCCGTAGGGTCCTCTAGGGTTGAGTAAGTGCCCGCAGGAGTCTGTAGGAATCCGTGGGATTCTGTAAGGTTCTGCAGGGTTCCGTAGGAACCCGTAGAGTTCTGTAGTGGCAGGTAAAGTTCCCTAGGGCCCTGTACCGTTCCGTAACTGCCTGCAAGGGTCTTTAGGCTTCCGTAGGGGCTGGTAGGGTTCCATAAAGTTCCGTGGGTTCCTGCAGAGTTCTGCAAGTGCCCGCAAGGGCCTGTAGGGGCCCACAGTGTTTCTGCCAGGTTCCGTAGAGTTCCGTAGGGGCCATATTTTTCTGTAGTGGCTGGTAGTATTCTGTAGGGGTCTGTAGGTTTCCGTAGGCGCCTACAGTGTTCTGTAGGAGCCCATAGGGTTTTAGTGAGGTTCCGTTGTGTTGCTAAGGGTCTTGTAGAGTGCTGTCGGGTCCTGGAGTATTCTGTAGGGTTCCAGAGGGGCTGGTAGGGTTCCGTCGAAATCTGTAGGGTTCCCTAGGGGCCCATAGAGTCCCGTAGATTGCCGTAGGGACCTGTAGGGTTGTGTAAGTGCTCGCAGGGGTTGGTAGGAGCTTGTAGGGTTCCATAAGTTTCCAGAGGTTTGTGTAGGGTTCCGTAGGGGCCTGTGGTGTTCCCTAAGGGCCTGTAGAGTCTCGTACGGTTCCGTAGGGGCCTGTGGTGTTCCCTAGGGGCCTGTAGAGTCTCGTACAGTTCCGTAGGGTCCTGTAGGTTTCCATAAGCGCCCGCAGAGGTCTGAATGGGCCCATACTGTTCCGTAAGGATCCATAGGGTTCCGTAGAGCTTCGTAGGTTCCCTAGAGGCCTGTGGAGTACCGCAGGAGCCAGTAGTGTTCCGTAGGGTCCTCTAGGGTTGAGTAAGTGCCCGCAGGAGTCTGTAGGAATCCGTGGGATTCTGTAAGGTTCTGGAGGGTTCTGCAGGGTTCTGTAGGGGCCCGTAGAGTTCCGTAGTGGCTGGTAAAGTTCCGTAGGGCCCTGTGGGGTTCTGTATGGACCTGTAGGGTTCCATAGGGGCCTGCAGTGTTCTGTAAGTGCCCGTAGGTGTCTGTACGGGTCTGTAGGGTTCCGTAGGCACCTACAGTGTTCTGTAGGAGCCCATAGGGTTTTAGTGAGGTTCCGTTGTGTTGCTAAGGGTCTTGTAGAGTGCTGTCGGGTCCTGGAGTATTCTGTAGGGTTCCAGAGGGCCTTGTAGGGTTCCGTCGAAATCTGAAGGGTTCCCTAGGGGCCCGTAGAGTCCCATAGATTTCCGTAGGGGCCTGTAGGGTTGTTTAAGTGCCCGCAGAAGTCTGTAGGAGTCTGTGGGATTCTGTCAGATTCCGGAGGGTTCTGCAGGGTTCTGTAGTGACCCGTAGAGTTCCATAGTGGCTGGTAAAGTTCCGTAGGGCCCTGTGGGGTTCTGTATGGACCTGTAGGGTTCCGTAGGGGCCTGCAGGGTTCTGTAAGTGCCCGTAGGTGTCTGTACGGGTCTGTAGGGTTCCGTAGGCACCTGCAGTGTTCTGTAGGAGCCCATAGGGTTTTAGTGAGGTTCCGTTGTGTTGCTAAGGGTCTGGTAGAGTGCTGTCGGGTCCTGGAGTATTCTGTAGGGTTCCAGAGGGGCTGGTAGGGTTCCGTCGAAATCTGTAGGGTTCCCTAGGGGCCCGTAGAGTCCCGTAGATTGCCGTAGGGACTTGTAGGGTTGTGTAAGTGCTCGCAGGGGTTGGTAGGAGCTTGTAGGGTGCCATATGTTTCCGGAGGGTTGTGTAGGGTTCCGTAGGGGCCTGTGGTGTTCCCTAGGGGCCTGTAGAGTCTCGTACAGTTCCGTAGGGTCCTGTAGGTTTCCATAAGCGCCCGCAGAGGTCTGAAGGGGCCCGTACTGTTCCGTAAGGATCCATAGGGCTCCGTAGAGCTTCGTAGGTTCCCTAGAGGCCTCTGGAGTACCGCAGGAGCCAGTAGTGTTCTGTAGGGGCCCGTAGGGTTCCTTCCATAGGACCTGGCAGTGTTCCGTAGGGTCCTCTAGGGTTGAGTAAGTGCCCGCAGGAGTCTGTAGGAATCCGTGGGATTCTGTAAGGTTCTGGAGGGTTCTGCAGGGTTCCGTAGGGGCCCGTAGAGTTCCGTAGTGGCTGGTAAAGTTCCGTAGGGCCCTGTGGGGTTCTGTATGGACCTGTAGGGTTCCGTAGGGGCCTGCAGGGTTCCGTAAGTGCCCGCAGGTGTCTGTAGGGTTCCGTAGGGGTCTGTAGGGTACCGTAGGCACCTGCAGTGTTCTGTAGGAGCCCATAGGGTTTTAGTGAGGTTCCGTTGTGTTGCTAAGGGTCTTGTAGAGTGCTGTCGGGTCCTGGAGTATTCTGTAGGGTTCCAGAGGGGCTCGTAGGGTTCCGTCGAAATCTGAAGGGTTCCCTAGGGGCCCGTAGAGTCCCGTAGATTTCCGTAGGGGCCTGTAGGGTTGTGTAAGTGCCCGCAGGGGTTGGTAGGAGCTTGTAGGGTGCCATATGTTTACCGGAGGGTTGTGTAGGGTTCCGTAGGGGCCTGTGGTGTTCCCTAGGGGCCTGTAGAGTCTCGTACAGTTTCGGTAGGGTCCTGTAGGTTTCCATAAGCGCCCGCAGAGGTCTGAAGGGGCCCGTACTGTGCCGTAAGGATCCATAGGGTTCCGTAGAGCTTCGTAGGTTCCCTAGAGGCCTCTGGAGTACCGCAGGAGCCAGTAGTGTTCCGTAGGGTCCTCTAGGGTTGAGTAAGTGCCCGCAGGAGTCTGTAGGAATCCGTGGGATTCTGTAAGGTTCTGGAGGGTTCTGCAGGGTTCCGTAGGGGCCCGTAGAGTTCCATAGTGGCTGGTAAAGTTCCCTAGGGCCCTGTACCGTTCCGTAACTGCCTGCAAGGGTCTTTAGGCTTCCATAGGGGCTGGTAGGGTTCCATAAAGTTCCGTGGGTTCCTGCAGAGTTCTGCAAGTGCCCGCAAGGGCCTGTAGGGGCGCACAGTGTTTCTGCCAGGTTCCGTAGAGTTCCGTAGGGGCCATATTTTTCTGTAGTGGCTGGTAGTATTCTGTAGGGGTCTGTAGGTTTCCGTAGGCGCCTACAGTGTTCTGTAGGAGCCCATAGGGTTTTAGTGAGGTTCCGTTGTGTTGCTAAGGGTCTTGTAGAGTGCTGTCGGGTCCTGGAGTATTCTGTAGGGTTCCAGAGGGGCTGGTAGGGTTCCGTCGAAATCTGTAGGGTTCCCTAGGGGCCCATAGAGTCCCGTAGATTGCCGTAGGGACCTGTAGGGTTGTTTAAGTGCCCGCAGAAGTCTGTAGGAGTCTGTGGGATTCTGTCAGATTCCGGAGGGTTCTGCAGGGTTCCGTAGGGACCCGTAGAGTTCCATAGTGGCTGGTAAAGTTCCGTAGGGCCCTGTGGGGTTCTGTATGGACCTGTAGGGTTCCGTAGGGGCCTGCAGTGTTCTGTAAGTGCCCGTAGGTGTCTGTAGGGTTCCGTAGGCACCTGCAGTGTTCTGTAGGAGCCCATAGGGTTTTAGTGAGGTTCCGTTGTGTTGCTAAGGGTCTTGTAGAGTGCTGTCGGGTCCTGGAGTATTCTGTAGGGTTCCAGAGGGGCTGGTAGGGTTCCGTCGAAATCTGTAGGGTTCCCTAGGGGCCCGTAGAGTCCCGTAGATTGCCGTAGGGACCTGTAGGGTTGTGTAAGTGCTCGCAGGGGTCGGTAGGAGCTTGTAGGGTTCCATAAGTTTCCAGAGGGTTGTGTAGGGTTCCGTAGGGGCCTGTGGTGTTCCCTAGGGGCCTGTAGAGTCTCGTACGGTTCCGTAGGGGCCTGTGGTGTTCCCTAGGGGCCTGTAGAGTCTCGTACAGTTCCGTAGGGTCCTGTAGGTTTCCATAAGCGCCCGCAGAGGTCTAAAGGGGCCCGTACTGTGCCGTAAGGATCCATAGGGTTCCGTAGAGCTTCGTAGGTTCCCTAGAGGCCTCTGGAGTACCGCAGGAGCCAGTAGTGTTCCGTAGGGTCCTCTAGGGTTGAGTAAGTGCCCGCAGGAGTCTGTAGGAATCCGTGGGATTCTGTAAGGTTCTGGAGGGTTCTGCAGGGTTCCGTAGGGTCCCGTAGAGTTCCGTAGTGGCTGGTAAAGTTCCCTAGGGCCCTGTACCGTTCCGTAACTGCCTGCAAGGGTCTTTAGGCTTCCGTAGGGGCTGGTAGGGTTCCATAAAGTTCCGTGGGTTCCTGCAGAGTTCTGCAAGTGCCCGCAAGGGCCAGTAGGGGCCCACAGTGTTTCTGCCAGGTTCCGTAGAGTTCCGTAGGGGCCATATTTTTCTGTAGTGGCTGGTAGTATTCTGTAGGGGTCTGTAGGTTTCCGTAGGCACCTACAGTGTTCTGTAGGAGCCCATAGGGTTTTAGTGAGGTTCCGTTGTGTTGCTAAGGGTCTTGTAGAGTGCTGTCGGGTCCTGGAGTATTCTGTAGGGTTCCAGAGGGGCTGGTAGGGTTCCGTCGAAATCTGAAGGGTTCCCTAGGGGCCCGTAGAGTCCCGTAGATTTCTGTAGGGACCTGTAGGGTTATGTAAGTGCCCGCAGGGGTTGGTAGGAGCTTGTAGGGTGCCATATGTTTCCAGAGGGTTGTGTAGGGTTCCGTAGGGGCCTGTGGTGTTCCCTAGGGGCCTGTAGAGTCTCGTACAGTTCCGTAGGGTCCTGTAGGTTTCCATAAGCGCCCGCAGAGGTCTGAATGGGCCCATACTGTTCCGTAAGGATCCATAGGGTTCCGTAGAGCTTCGTAGGTTCCCTAGAGGCCTGTGGAGTACCGCAGGAGCCAGTAGTGTTCCGTAGGGTCCTCTAGGGTTGAGTAAGTGCCCGCAGGAGTCTGTAGGAATCCGTGGGATTCTGTAAGGTTCTGGAGGGTTCTGCAGGGTTCTGTAGGGGCCCGTAGAGTTCCGTAGTGGCTGGTAAAGTTCCGTAGGGCCCTGTGGGGTTCTGTATGGACCTGTAGGGTTCCATAGGGGCCTGCAGTGTTCTGTAAGTGCCCGTAGGTGTCTGTACGGGTCTGTAGGGTTCCGTAGGCACCTACAGTGTTCTGTAGGAGCCCATAGGGTTTTAGTGAGGTTCCGTTGTGTTGCTAAGGGTCTTGTAGAGTGCTGTCGGGTCCTGGAGTATTCTGTAGGGTTCCAGAGGGCCTTGTAGGGTTCCGTCGAAATCTGAAGGGTTCCCTAGGGGCCCGTAGAGTCCCATAGATTTCCGTAGGGGCCTGTAGGGTTGTTTAAGTGCCCGCAGAAGTCTGTAGGAGTCTGTGGGATTCTGTCAGATTCCGGAGGGTTCTGCAGGGTTCTGTAGTGACCCGTAGAGTTCCATAGTGGCTGGTAAAGTTCCGTAGGGCCCTGTGGGGTTCTGTATGGACCTGTAGGGTTCCGTAGGGGCCTGCAGGGTTCTGTAAGTGCCCGTAGGTGTCTGTACGGGTCTGTAGGGTTCCGTAGGCACCTGCAGTGTTCTGTAGGAGCCCATAGGGTTTTAGTGAGGTTCCGTTGTGTTGCTAAGGGTCTGGTAGAGTGCTGTCGGGTCCTGGAGTATTCTGTAGGGTTCCAGAGGGGCTGGTAGGGTTCCGTCGAAATCTGTAGGGTTCCCTAGGGGCCCGTAGAGTCCCGTAGATTGCCGTAGGGACTTGTAGGGTTGTGTAAGTGCTCGCAGGGGTTGGTAGGAGCTTGTAGGGTGCCATATGTTTCCGGAGGGTTGTGTAGGGTTCCGTAGGGGCCTGTGGTGTTCCCTAGGGGCCTGTAGAGTCTCGTACAGTTCCGTAGGGTCCTGTAGGTTTCCATAAGCGCCCGCAGAGGTCTGAAGGGGCCCGTACTGTTCCGTAAGGATCCATAGGGCTCCGTAGAGCTTCGTAGGTTCCCTAGAGGCCTCTGGAGTACCGCAGGAGCCAGTAGTGTTCTGTAGGGGCCCGTAGGGTTCCTTCCATAGGACCTGGCAGTGTTCCGTAGGGTCCTCTAGGGTTGAGTAAGTGCCCGCAGGAGTCTGTAGGAATCCGTGGGATTCTGTAAGGTTCTGGAGGGTTCTGCAGGGTTCCGTAGGGGCCCGTAGAGTTCCGTAGTGGCTGGTAAAGTTCCGTAGGGCCCTGTGGGGTTCTGTATGGACCTGTAGGGTTCTGTAGGGGCCTGCAGGGTTCCGTAAGTGCCCGCAGGTGTCTGTAGGGTTCCGTAGGGGTCTGTAGGGTTCCGTAGGCACCTGCAGTGTTCTGTAGGAGCCCATAGGGTTTTAGTGAGGTTCCGTTGTGTTGCTAAGGGTCTTGTAGAGTGCTGTCGGGTCCTGGAGTATTCTGTAGGGTTCCAGAGGGGCTCGTAGGGTTCCGTCGAAATCTGAAGGGTTCCCTAGGGGCCCGTAGAGTCCCGTAGATTTCCGTAGGGGCCTGTAGGGTTGTGTAAGTGCCCGCAGGGGTTGGTAGGAGCTTGTAGGGTGCCATATGTTTCCAGAGGGTTGTGTAGGGTTCCGTAGGGGCCTGTGGTGTTCCCTAGGGGCCTGTAGAGTCTCGTACAGTTTCGGTAGGGTCCTGTAGGTTTCCATAAGCGCCCGCAGAGGTCTGAAGGGGCCCGTACTGTGCCGTAAGGATCCATAGGGTTCCGTAGAGCTTCGTAGGTTCCCTAGAGGCCTCTGGAGTACCGCAGGAGCCAGTAGTGTTCCGTAGGGTCCTCTAGGGTTGAGTAAGTGCCCGCAGGAGTCTGTAGGAATCCGTGGGATTCTGTAAGGTTCTGGAGGGTTCTGCAGGGTTCCGTAGGGGCCCGTAGAGTTCCATAGTGGCTGGTAAAGTTCCCTAGGGCCCTGTACCGTTCCGTAACTGCCTGCAAGGGTCTTTAGGCTTCCATAGGGGCTGGTAGGGTTCCATAAAGTTCCGTGGGTTCCTGCAGAGTTCTGCAAGTGCCCGCAAGGGCCTGTAGGGGCGCACAGTGTTTCTGCCAGGTTCCGTAGAGTTCCGTAGGGGCCATATTTTTCTGTAGTGGCTGGTAGTATTCTGTAGGGGTCTGTAGGTTTCCGTAGGCGCCTACAGTGTTCTGTAGGAGCCCATAGGGTTTTAGTGAGGTTCCGTTGTGTTGCTAAGGGTCTTGTAGAGTGCTGTCGGGTCCTGGAGTATTCTGTAGGGTTCCAGAGGGGCTGGTAGGGTTCCGTCGAAATCTGTAGGGTTCCCTAGGGGCCCATAGAGTCCCGTAGATTGCCGTAGGGACCTGTAGGGTTGTTTAAGTGCCCGCAGAAGTCTGTAGGAGTCTGTGGGATTCTGTCAGATTCCGGAGGGTTCTGCAGGGTTCCGTAGGGACCCGTAGAGTTCCATAGTGGCTGGTAAAGTTCCGTAGGGCCCTGTGGGGTTCTGTATGGACCTGTAGGGTTCCGTAGGGGCCTGCAGTGTTCTGTAAGTGCCCGTAGGTGTCTGTAGGGTTCCGTAGGCACCTGCAGTGTTCTGTAGGAGCCCATAGGGTTTTAGTGAGGTTCCGTTGTGTTGCTAAGGGTCTTGTAGAGTGCTGTCGGGTCCTGGAGTATTCTGTAGGGTTCCAGAGGGGCTGGTAGGGTTCCGTCGAAATCTGTAGGGTTCCCTAGGGGCCCGTAGAGTCCCGTAGATTGCCGTAGGGACCTGTAGGGTTGTGTAAGTGCTCGCAGGGGTCGGTAGGAGCTTGTAGGGTTCCATAAGTTTCCAGAGGGTTGTGTAGGGTTCCGTAGGGGCCTGTGGTGTTCCCTAGGGGCCTGTAGAGTCTCGTACGGTTCCGTAGGGGCCTGTGGTGTTCCCTAGGGGCCTGTAGAGTCTCGTACAGTTCCGTAGGGTCCTGTAGGTTTCCATAAGCGCCCGCAGAGGTCTAAAGGGGCCCGTACTGTGCCGTAAGGATCCATAGGGTTCCGTAGAGCTTCGTAGGTTCCCTAGAGGCCTCTGGAGTACCGCAGGAGCCAGTAGTGTTCCGTAGGGTCCTCTAGGGTTGAGTAAGTGCCCGCAGGAGTCTGTAGGAATCCGTGGGATTCTGTAAGGTTCTGGAGGGTTCTGCAGGGTTCCGTAGGGTCCCGTAGAGTTCCGTAGTGGCTGGTAAAGTTCCCTAGGGCCCTGTACCGTTCCGTAACTGCCTGCAAGGGTCTTTAGGCTTCCGTAGGGGCTGGTAGGGTTCCATAAAGTTCCGTGGGTTCCTGCAGAGTTCTGCAAGTGCCCGCAAGGGCCAGTAGGGGCCCACAGTGTTTCTGCCAGGTTCCGTAGAGTTCCGTAGGGGCCATATTTTTCTGTAGTGGCTGGTAGTATTCTGTAGGGGTCTGTAGGTTTCCGTAGGCACCTACAGTGTTCTGTAGGAGCCCATAGGGTTTTAGTGAGGTTCCGTTGTGTTGCTAAGGGTCTTGTAGAGTGCTGTCGGGTCCTGGAGTATTCTGTAGGGTTCCAGAGGGGCTGGTAGGGTTCCGTCGAAATCTGAAGGGTTCCCTAGGGGCCCGTAGAGTCCCGTAGATTTCTGTAGGGACCTGTAGGGTTATGTAAGTGCCCGCAGGGGTTGGTAGGAGCTTGTAGGGTGCCATATGTTTCCGGAGGGTTGTGTAGGGTTCCGTAGGGGCCTGTGGTGTTCCCTAGGGGCCTGTAGAGTCTCGTACAGTTCCGTAGGGTCCTGTAGGTTTCCATAAGCGCCCGCAGAGGTCTGAAGGGGCCCGTACTGTTCCGTAAGGATCCATAGGGTTCTGTAGAGCTTCGTAGGTTCCCTAGAGGCCTCTGGAGTACCGCAGGAGCCAGTAGTGTTCCGTAGGGTCCTCTAGGGTTGAGTAAGTGCCCGCAGGAGTCTGTAGGAATCTGTGGGATTCTGTAAGGTTCTGGAGGGTTCTGCAGGGTTCTGTAGGGGCCCGTAGAGTTCCGTAGTGGCTGGTAAAGTTCCGTAGGGCCCTGTGGGGTTCTGTATGGACCTGTAGGGTTCCATAGGGGCCTGCAGTGTTCTGTAAGTGCCCGTAGGTGGCTGTACGGGTCTGTAGGGTTCCGTAGGCACCTACAGTGTTCTGTAGGAGCCCATAGGGTTTTAGTGAGGTTCCGTTGTGTTGCTAAGGGTCTTGTAGAGTGCTGTCGGGTCCTGGAGTATTCTGTAGGGTTCCAGAGGGCCTTGTAGGGTTCCGTCGAAATCTGAAGGGTTCCCTAGGGGCCCGTAGAGTCCCATAGATTTCCGTAGGGGCCTGTAGGGTTGTTTAAGTGCCCACAGAAGTCTGTAGGAGTCTGTGGGATTCTGTCAGATTCCGGAGGGTTCTGCAGGGTTCCGTAGGGACCCGTAGAGTTCCATAGTGGCTGGTAAAGTTCCGTAGGGCCCTGTGGGGTTCTGTATGGACCTGTAGGGTTCCGTAGGGGCCTGCAGGGTTCCGTAAGTGCCCGCAGGTGTCTGTACGGGTCTGTAGGGTTCCGTAGGCACCTGCAGTGTTCTGTAGGAGCCCATAGGGTTTTAGTGAGGTTCCGTTGTGTTGCTAAGGGTCTTGTAGAGTGCTGTCGGGTCCTGGAGTGTTCTGTAGGGTTCCAGAGGGGCTGGTAGGGTTCCGTCGAAATCTGAAGGGTTCCCTAGGGGCCCGTAGAGTCCCGTAGATTGCCGTAGGGACCTGTAGGGTTGTGTAAGTGCTCGCAGGGGTTGGTAGGAGCTTGTAGGGTGCCATATGTTTCCGGAGGGTTGTGTAGGGTTCCGTAGGGGCCTGTGGTGTTCCCTAGGGGCCTGTAGAGTCTCGTACAGTTCCGTAGGGTCCTGTAAGTTTCCATAAGCGCCCGCAGAGGTCTGAATGGGCCCGTACTGTTCCGTAAGGATCCATAGGGTTCCGTAGAGCTTCGTAGGTTCCCTAGAGGCCTCTGGAGTACCGCAGGAGCCAGTAGTGTTCTGTAGGGGCCCGTAGGGTTCCTTCCATAGGACCTGGCAGTGTTCCGTAGGGTCCTCTAGGGTTGAGTAAGTGCCCGCAGGAGTCTGTAGGAATCCGTGGGATTCTGTAAGGTTCTGGAGGGTTCTGCAGGGTTCCGTAGGGGCCCGTAGAGTTCCATAGAGGCTGGTAAAGTTCCCTAGGGCCCTGTACCGTTCCGTAACTGCCTGCAAGTGTCTTTAGGCTTCCGTAGGGGCTGGTAGGGTTCCATAAAGTTCCGTGGGTTCCTGCAGAGTTCTGCAAGTGCCCGCAAGGGCCTGTAAGGGCGCACAGTGTTTCTGCCAGGTTCCGTAGAGTTCCGTAGGGGCCATATTTTTCTGTAGTGGCTGGTAGTATTCTGTAGGGGTCTGTAGGTTTCCGTAGGCGCCTACAGTGTTCTGTAGGAGCCCATAGGGTTTTAGTGAGGTTCCGTTGTGTTGCTAAGGGTCTTGTAGAGTGCTGTCGGGTCCTGGAGTATTCTGTAGGGTTCCAGAGGGCCTCATAGGGTTCCATCGAAATCTATAGGGTTCCCTAGGGGCCCATAGAGTCTCGTAGATTTCCGTAGGGACCTGTAGGGTTGTGTAAGTGCCCGCAGCAGTCTGTAGGAGTCTGTGGGATTCTGTAAGGTTCTGGAGGGTTCTGCAGGGTTCCGTAGGGACCCGTAGAGTTCCGTAGTGGCTGGTAAAGTTCTGTAGGGCCCTGTGGGGTTCTGTATGGACCTGTAGGGTTCCGTAGGGGCCTGCAGGGTTCCGTAAGTGCCCGCAGGTGTCTGTAGGGTTCCGTAGGGGTCTGTAGGGTTCCGTAGGCACCTGCAGTGTTCTGTAGGAGCCCATAGGGTTTTAGTGAGGTTCCGTTGTGTTGCTAAGGGTCTTGTAGAGTGCTGTCGGGTCCTGGAGTATTCTGTAGGGTTCCAGAGGGGCTGGTAGGGTTCCGTCGAAATCTGAAGGGTTCCCTAGGGGCCCGTAGAGTCCCGTAGATTTCCGTAGGGACCTGTAGGGTTATGTAAGTGCCCGCAGGGGTTGGTAGAAGCTTGTAGGGTGCCATATGTTTCCGGAGGGTTGTGTAGGGTTCCGTAGGGGCCTGTGGTGTTCCCTAGGGGCCTGTAGAGTCTCGTACAGTTTCGGTAGGGTCCTGTAGGTTTCCATAAGTGCCCGCAGAGGTCTGAAGGGGCCCGTACTGTGCCGTAAGGATCCATAGGATTCCGTAGAGCTTCGTAGGTTCCCTAGAGGCCTCTGGAGTACCGCAGGAGCCAGTAGTGTTCCGTAGGGTCCTCTAGGGTTGAGTAAGTGCCCGCAGGAGTCTGTAGGAATCCGTGGGATTCTGTAAGGTTCTGGAGGGTTCTGCAGGGTTCCGTAGGGGCCCCTAGAGTTCCGTAGTGGCTGGTAAAGTTCCCTAGGGCCCTGTACCGTTCCGTAACTGCCTGCAAGGGTCTTTAGGTTTCCGTAGGGGCTGGTAGGGTTCCATAAAGTTCCGTGGGTTCCTGCAGAGTTCTGCAAGTGCCCGCAAGGGCCTGTAGGGGCCCACAGTGTTTCTGTCAGGTTCCGTAGAGTTCCGTAGGGGCCATATTTTTCTGTAGTGGCCGGTAGTATTCTGTAGGGGTCTGTAGGTTTCCGTAGGCGCCTGCAGTGTTCTGTAGGAGCCCATAGGGTTTTAGTGAGGTTCCGTTGTGTTGCTAAGGGTCTTGTAGAGTGCTGTCGGGTCCTGGAGTATTCTGTAGGGTTCCAGAGGGGCTCGTAGGGTTCCGTCGAAATCTGTAGGGTTCCCTAGGGGCCCATAGAGTCCCGTAGATTGCCGTAGGGACCTGTAGGGTTGTGTAAGTGCTCGCAGGGGTTGGTAGGAGCTTGTAGGGTTCCATAAGTTTCCAGAGGGTTGTGTAGGGTTCCGTAGGGGCCTGTGGTGTTCCCTAAGGGCCTGTAGAGTCTCGTACAGTTCCGTAGGGGCCTGTGGTGTTCCCTAGGGGCCTGTAGAGTCTCGTACAGTTCCGTAGGGTCCTGTAGGTTTCCATAAGCGCCCGCAGAGGTCTGAATGGGCCCGTACTGTTCCATAAGGATCCATAGGGCTCCGTAGAGCTTCGTAGGTTCCCTAGAGGCCTCTGGAGTACCGCAGGAGCCAGTAGTGTTCTGTAGGGGCCCGTAAGGTTCC
Source organism: Numenius arquata (assembly GCF_964106895.1). Lineage (NCBI taxonomy): Eukaryota > Metazoa > Chordata > Aves > Charadriiformes > Scolopacidae > Numenius > Numenius arquata. Next base: position 33,758 of record NW_027415508.1, read on the forward strand.
TTCCATAGGAGCTGGCAGTGTTCCGTAGGGTCCTCTAGGGTTGAGTAAGTGCCCGCAGGAGTCTGTAGGAATCCGTGGGATTCTGTAAGGTTCTGCAGGGTTCCGTAGGAACCCGTAGAGTTCTGTAGTGGCAGGTAAAGTTCCCTAGGGCCCTGTACCGTTCCGTAACTGCCTGCAAGGGTCTTTAGGCTTCCGTAGGGGCTGGTAGGGTTCCATAAAGTTCCGTGGGTTCCTGCAGAGTTCTGCAAGTGCCCGCAAGGGCCTGTAGGGGCCCACAGTGTTTCTGCCAGGTTCCGTAGAGTTCCGTAGGGGCCATATTTTTCTGTAGTGGCTGGTAGTATTCTGTAGGGGTCTGTAGGTTTCCGTAGGCGCCTACAGTGTTCTGTAGGAGCCCATAGGGTTTTAGTGAGGTTCCGTTGTGTTGCTAAGGGTCTTGTAGAGTGCTGTCGGGTCCTGGAGTATTCTGTAGGGTTCCAGAGGGGCTGGTAGGGTTCCGTCGAAATCTGTAGGGTTCCCTAGGGGCCCATAGAGTCCCGTAGATTGCCGTAGGGACCTGTAGGGTTGTGTAAGTGCTCGCAGGGGTTGGTAGGAGCTTGTAGGGTTCCATAAGTTTCCAGAGGTTTGTGTAGGGTTCCGTAGGGGCCTGTGGTGTTCCCTAAGGGCCTGTAGAGTCTCGTACGGTTCCGTAGGGGCCTGTGGTGTTCCCTAGGGGCCTGTAGAGTCTCGTACAGTTCCGTAGGGTCCTGTAGGTTTCCATAAGCGCCCGCAGAGGTCTGAATGGGCCCATACTGTTCCGTAAGGATCCATAGGGTTCCGTAGAGCTTCGTAGGTTCCCTAGAGGCCTCTGGAGTACCGCAGGAGCCAGTAGTGTTCCGTAGGGTCCTCTAGGGTTGAGTAAGTGCCCGCAGGAGTCTGTAGGAATCCGTGGGATTCTGTAAGGTTCTGGAGGGTTCTGCAGGGTTCTGTAGGGGCCTGTAGAGTTCCGTAGTGGCTGGTAAAGTTCCGTAGGGCCCTGTGGGGTTCTGTATGGACCTGTAGGGTTCCATAGCGGCCTGCAGTGTACTGTAAGTGCCCGTAGGTGTCTGTACGGGTCTGTAGGGTTCCGTAGGCACCTACAGTGTTCTGTAGGAGCCCATAGGGTTTTAGTGAGGTTCCGTTGTGTTGCTAAGGGTCTTGTAGAGTGCTGTCGGGTCCTGGAGTATTCTGTAGGGTTCCAGAGGGCCTTGTAGGGTTCCGTCGAAATCTGAAGGGTTCCCTAGGGGCCCGTAGAGTCCCATAGATTTCCGTAGGGGCCTGTAGGGTTGTTTAAGTGCCCGCAGAAGTCTGTAGGAGTCTGTGGGATTCTGTCAGATTCCGGAGGGTTCTGCAGGGTTCCGTAGGGACCCGTAGAGTTCCATAGTGGCTGGTAAAGTTCCGTAGGGCCCTGTGGGGTTCTGTATGGACCTGTAGGGTTCCGTAGGGGCCTGCAGTGTTCTGTAAGTGCCCGTAGGTGTCTGTAGGGTTCCGTAGGCACCTGCAGTGTTCTGTAGGAGCCCATAGGGTTTTAGTGAGGTTCCGTTGTGTTGCTAAGGGTCTTGTAGAGTGCTGTCGGGTCCTGGAGTATTCTGTAGGGTTCCAGAGGGGCTCGTAGGGTTCCGTCGAAATCTGTAGGGTTCCCTAGGGGCCCGTAGAGTCCCGTAGATTGCCGTAGGGACCTGTAGGGTTGTGTAAGTGCTCGCAGGGGTTGGTAGGAGCTTGTAGGGTTCCATAAGTTTCCAGAGGGTTGTGTAGGGTTCCGTAGGGGCCTGTGGTGTTCCCTAAAAGCCTGTAGAGTCTCGTACGGTTCCGTAGGGGCCTGTGGTGTTCCCTAGGGGCCTGTAGAGTCTCGTACAGTTCCGTAGGGTCCTGTAGGTTTCCATAAGCGCCCGCAGAGGTCTAAAGGGGCCCGTACTGTGCCGTAAGGATCCATAGGGTTCCGTAGAGCTTTGTAGGTTCCCTAGAGGCCTCTGGAGTACCGCAGGAGCCAGTAGTGTTCCGTAGGGTCCTCTAGGGTTGAGTAAGTGCCCGCAGGAGTCTGTAGGAATCTGTGGGATTCTGTAAGGTTCTGGAGGGTTCTGCAGGGTTCCGTAGGGTCCCGTAGAGTTCCGTAGTGGCTGGTAAAGTTCCCTAGGGCCCTGTACCGTTCCGTAACTGCCTGCAATGGTCTTTAGGCTTCCATAAGGGCTGGCAGGGTTCCATAAAGTTCCGTGGGTTCCTGCAGAGTTCTGCAAGTGCCCGCAAGGGCCTGTAGGGGCCCACAGTGTTTCTGCCAGGTTCCGTAGAGTTCCGGAGGGGCCATATTTTTCTGTAGTGGCTGGTAGTATTCTGTAGGGGTCTGTAGGTTTCCGTAGGCACCTACAGTGTTCTGTAGGAGCCCATAGGGTTTTAGTGAGGTTCCGTTGTGTTGCTAAGGGTCTTGTAGAGTGCTGTCGGGTCCTGGAGTATTCTGTAGGGTTCCAGAGGGGCTGGTAGGGTTCCGTCGAAATCTGAAGGGTTCCCTAGGGGCCCGTAGAGTCCCGTAGATTTCTGTAGGGACCTGTAGGGTTATGTAAGTGCCCGCAGGGGTTGGTAGGAGCTTGTAGGGTGCCATATGTTTCCGGAGGGTTGTGTAGGGTTCCGTAGGGGCCTGTGGTGTTCCCTAGGGGCCTGTAGAGTCTCGTACAGTTCCGTAGGGTCCTGTAGGTTTCCATAAGCGCCCGCAGAGGTCTGAAGGGGCCCGTACTGTTCCGTAAGGATCCATAGGGTTCTGTAGAGCTTCGTAGGTTCCCTAGAGGCCTCTGGAGTACCGCAGGAGCCAGTAGTGTTCCGTAGGGTCCTCTAGGGTTGAGTAAGTGCCCGCAGGAGTCTGTAGGAATCTGTGGGATTCTGTAAGGTTCTGGAGGGTTCTGCAGGGTTCTGTAGGGGCCCGTAGAGTTCCGTAGTGGCTGGTAAAGTTCCGTAGGGCCCTGTGGGGTTCTGTATGGACCTGTAGGGTTCCATAGGGGCCTGCAGTGTTCTGTAAGTGCCCGTAGGTGGCTGTACGGGTCTGTAGGGTTCCGTAGGCACCTACAGTGTTCTGTAGGAGCCCATAGGGTTTTAGTGAGGTTCCGTTGTGTTGCTAAGGGTCTTGTAGAGTGCTGTCGGGTCCTGGAGTATTCTGTAGGGTTCCAGAGGGCCTTGTAGGGTTCCGTCGAAATCTGAAGGGTTCCCTAGGGGCCCGTAGAGTCCCATAGATTTCCGTAGGGGCCTGTAGGGTTGTTTAAGTGCCCACAGAAGTCTGTAGGAGTCTGTGGGATTCTGTCAGATTCCGGAGGGTTCTGCAGGGTTCCGTAGGGACCCGTAGAGTTCCATAGTGGCTGGTAAAGTTCCGTAGGGCCCTGTGGGGTTCTGTATGGACCTGTAGGGTTCCGTAGGGGCCTGCAGGGTTCCGTAAGTGCCCGCAGGTGTCTGTACGGGTCTGTAGGGTTCCGTAGGCACCTGCAGTGTTCTGTAGGAGCCCATAGGGTTTTAGTGAGGTTCCGTTGTGTTGCTAAGGGTCTTGTAGAGTGCTGTCGGGTCCTGGAGTGTTCTGTAGGGTTCCAGAGGGGCTGGTAGGGTTCCGTCGAAATCTGAAGGGTTCCCTAGGGGCCCGTAGAGTCCCGTAGATTGCCGTAGGGACCTGTAGGGTTGTGTAAGTGCTCGCAGGGGTTGGTAGGAGCTTGTAGGGTGCCATATGTTTCCGGAGGGTTGTGTAGGGTTCCGTAGGGGCCTGTGGTGTTCCCTAGGGGCCTGTAGAGTCTCGTACAGTTCCGTAGGGTCCTGTAAGTTTCCATAAGCGCCCGCAGAGGTCTGAATGGGCCCGTACTGTTCCGTAAGGATCCATAGGGTTCCGTAGAGCTTCGTAGGTTCCCTAGAGGCCTCTGGAGTACCGCAGGAGCCAGTAGTGTTCTGTAGGGGCCCGTAGGGTTCCTTCCATAGGACCTGGCAGTGTTCCGTAGGGTCCTCTAGGGTTGAGTAAGTGCCCGCAGGAGTCTGTAGGAATCCGTGGGATTCTGTAAGGTTCTGGAGGGTTCTGCAGGGTTCCGTAGGGGCCCGTAGAGTTCCATAGAGGCTGGTAAAGTTCCCTAGGGCCCTGTACCGTTCCGTAACTGCCTGCAAGTGTCTTTAGGCTTCCGTAGGGGCTGGTAGGGTTCCATAAAGTTCCGTGGGTTCCTGCAGAGTTCTGCAAGTGCCCGCAAGGGCCTGTAAGGGCGCACAGTGTTTCTGCCAGGTTCCGTAGAGTTCCGTAGGGGCCATATTTTTCTGTAGTGGCTGGTAGTATTCTGTAGGGGTCTGTAGGTTTCCGTAGGCGCCTACAGTGTTCTGTAGGAGCCCATAGGGTTTTAGTGAGGTTCCGTTGTGTTGCTAAGGGTCTTGTAGAGTGCTGTCGGGTCCTGGAGTATTCTGTAGGGTTCCAGAGGGCCTCATAGGGTTCCATCGAAATCTATAGGGTTCCCTAGGGGCCCATAGAGTCTCGTAGATTTCCGTAGGGACCTGTAGGGTTGTGTAAGTGCCCGCAGCAGTCTGTAGGAGTCTGTGGGATTCTGTAAGGTTCTGGAGGGTTCTGCAGGGTTCCGTAGGGACCCGTAGAGTTCCGTAGTGGCTGGTAAAGTTCTGTAGGGCCCTGTGGGGTTCTGTATGGACCTGTAGGGTTCCGTAGGGGCCTGCAGGGTTCCGTAAGTGCCCGCAGGTGTCTGTAGGGTTCCGTAGGGGTCTGTAGGGTTCCGTAGGCACCTGCAGTGTTCTGTAGGAGCCCATAGGGTTTTAGTGAGGTTCCGTTGTGTTGCTAAGGGTCTTGTAGAGTGCTGTCGGGTCCTGGAGTATTCTGTAGGGTTCCAGAGGGGCTGGTAGGGTTCCGTCGAAATCTGAAGGGTTCCCTAGGGGCCCGTAGAGTCCCGTAGATTTCCGTAGGGACCTGTAGGGTTATGTAAGTGCCCGCAGGGGTTGGTAGAAGCTTGTAGGGTGCCATATGTTTCCGGAGGGTTGTGTAGGGTTCCGTAGGGGCCTGTGGTGTTCCCTAGGGGCCTGTAGAGTCTCGTACAGTTTCGGTAGGGTCCTGTAGGTTTCCATAAGTGCCCGCAGAGGTCTGAAGGGGCCCGTACTGTGCCGTAAGGATCCATAGGATTCCGTAGAGCTTCGTAGGTTCCCTAGAGGCCTCTGGAGTACCGCAGGAGCCAGTAGTGTTCCGTAGGGTCCTCTAGGGTTGAGTAAGTGCCCGCAGGAGTCTGTAGGAATCCGTGGGATTCTGTAAGGTTCTGGAGGGTTCTGCAGGGTTCCGTAGGGGCCCCTAGAGTTCCGTAGTGGCTGGTAAAGTTCCCTAGGGCCCTGTACCGTTCCGTAACTGCCTGCAAGGGTCTTTAGGTTTCCGTAGGGGCTGGTAGGGTTCCATAAAGTTCCGTGGGTTCCTGCAGAGTTCTGCAAGTGCCCGCAAGGGCCTGTAGGGGCCCACAGTGTTTCTGTCAGGTTCCGTAGAGTTCCGTAGGGGCCATATTTTTCTGTAGTGGCCGGTAGTATTCTGTAGGGGTCTGTAGGTTTCCGTAGGCGCCTGCAGTGTTCTGTAGGAGCCCATAGGGTTTTAGTGAGGTTCCGTTGTGTTGCTAAGGGTCTTGTAGAGTGCTGTCGGGTCCTGGAGTATTCTGTAGGGTTCCAGAGGGGCTCGTAGGGTTCCGTCGAAATCTGTAGGGTTCCCTAGGGGCCCATAGAGTCCCGTAGATTGCCGTAGGGACCTGTAGGGTTGTGTAAGTGCTCGCAGGGGTTGGTAGGAGCTTGTAGGGTTCCATAAGTTTCCAGAGGGTTGTGTAGGGTTCCGTAGGGGCCTGTGGTGTTCCCTAAGGGCCTGTAGAGTCTCGTACAGTTCCGTAGGGGCCTGTGGTGTTCCCTAGGGGCCTGTAGAGTCTCGTACAGTTCCGTAGGGTCCTGTAGGTTTCCATAAGCGCCCGCAGAGGTCTGAATGGGCCCGTACTGTTCCATAAGGATCCATAGGGCTCCGTAGAGCTTCGTAGGTTCCCTAGAGGCCTCTGGAGTACCGCAGGAGCCAGTAGTGTTCTGTAGGGGCCCGTAAGGTTCCTTCCATAGGAGCTGGCAGTGTTCCGTAGGGTCCTCTAGGGTTGAGTAAGTGCCCGCAGGAGTCTGTAGGAATCCGTGGGATTCTGTAAGGTTCTGCAGGGTTCCGTAGGAACCCGTAGAGTTCTGTAGTGGCAGGTAAAGTTCCCTAGGGCCCTGTACCGTTCCGTAACTGCCTGCAAGGGTCTTTAGGCTTCCGTAGGGGCTGGTAGGGTTCCATAAAGTTCCGTGGGTTCCTGCAGAGTTCTGCAAGTGCCCGCAAGGGCCTGTAGGGGCCCACAGTGTTTCTGCCAGGTTCCGTAGAGTTCCGTAGGGGCCATATTTTTCTGTAGTGGCTGGTAGTATTCTGTAGGGGTCTGTAGGTTTCCGTAGGCGCCTACAGTGTTCTGTAGGAGCCCATAGGGTTTTAGTGAGGTTCCGTTGTGTTGCTAAGGGTCTTGTAGAGTGCTGTCGGGTCCTGGAGTATTCTGTAGGGTTCCAGAGGGGCTGGTAGGGTTCCGTCGAAATCTGTAGGGTTCCCTAGGGGCCCATAGAGTCCCGTAGATTGCCGTAGGGACCTGTAGGGTTGTGTAAGTGCTCGCAGGGGTTGGTAGGAGCTTGTAGGGTTCCATAAGTTTCCAGAGGTTTGTGTAGGGTTCCGTAGGGGCCTGTGGTGTTCCCTAAGGGCCTGTAGAGTCTCGTACGGTTCCGTAGGGGCCTGTGGTGTTCCCTAGGGGCCTGTAGAGTCTCGTACAGTTCCGTAGGGTCCTGTAGGTTTCCATAAGCGCCCGCAGAGGTCTGAATGGGCCCATACTGTTCCGTAAGGATCCATAGGGTTCCGTAGAGCTTCGTAGGTTCCCTAGAGGCCTCTGGAGTACCGCAGGAGCCAGTAGTGTTCCGTAGGGTCCTCTAGGGTTGAGTAAGTGCCCGCAGGAGTCTGTAGGAATCCGTGGGATTCTGTAAGGTTCTGGAGGGTTCTGCAGGGTTCTGTAGGGGCCTGTAGAGTTCCGTAGTGGCTGGTAAAGTTCCGTAGGGCCCTGTGGGGTTCTGTATGGACCTGTAGGGTTCCATAGCGGCCTGCAGTGTACTGTAAGTGCCCGTAGGTGTCTGTACGGGTCTGTAGGGTTCCGTAGGCACCTACAGTGTTCTGTAGGAGCCCATAGGGTTTTAGTGAGGTTCCGTTGTGTTGCTAAGGGTCTTGTAGAGTGCTGTCGGGTCCTGGAGTATTCTGTAGGGTTCCAGAGGGCCTTGTAGGGTTCCGTCGAAATCTGAAGGGTTCCCTAGGGGCCCGTAGAGTCCCATAGATTTCCGTAGGGGCCTGTAGGGTTGTTTAAGTGCCCGCAGAAGTCTGTAGGAGTCTGTGGGATTCTGTCAGATTCCGGAGGGTTCTGCAGGGTTCCGTAGGGACCCGTAGAGTTCCATAGTGGCTGGTAAAGTTCCGTAGGGCCCTGTGGGGTTCTGTATGGACCTGTAGGGTTCCGTAGGGGCCTGCAGTGTTCTGTAAGTGCCCGTAGGTGTCTGTAGGGTTCCGTAGGCACCTGCAGTGTTCTGTAGGAGCCCATAGGGTTTTAGTGAGGTTCCGTTGTGTTGCTAAGGGTCTTGTAGAGTGCTGTCGGGTCCTGGAGTATTCTGTAGGGTTCCAGAGGGGCTCGTAGGGTTCCGTCGAAATCTGTAGGGTTCCCTAGGGGCCCGTAGAGTCCCGTAGATTGCCGTAGGGACCTGTAGGGTTGTGTAAGTGCTCGCAGGGGTTGGTAGGAGCTTGTAGGGTTCCATAAGTTTCCAGAGGGTTGTGTAGGGTTCCGTAGGGGCCTGTGGTGTTCCCTAAAAGCCTGTAGAGTCTCGTACGGTTCCGTAGGGGCCTGTGGTGTTCCCTAGGGGCCTGTAGAGTCTCGTACAGTTCCGTAGGGTCCTGTAGGTTTCCATAAGCGCCCGCAGAGGTCTAAAGGGGCCCGTACTGTGCCGTAAGGATCCATAGGGTTCCGTAGAGCTTCGTAGGTTCCCTAGAGGCCTGTGGAGTACCGCAGGAGCCAGTAGTGTTCCGTAGGGTCCTCTAGGGTTGAGTAAGTGCCCGCAGGAGTCTGTAGGAATCCGTGGGATTCTGTAAGGTTCTGGAGGGTTCTGCAGGGTTCCGTAGGGTCCCGTAGAGTTCCGTAGTGGCTGGTAAAGTTCCCTAGGGCCCTGTACCGTTCCGTAACTGCCTGCAATGGTCTTTAGGCTTCCATAAGGGCTGGCAGGGTTCCATAAAGTTCCGTGGGTTCCTGCAGAGTTCTGCAAGTGCCCGCAAGGGCCTGTAGGGGCCCACAGTGTTTCTGCCAGGTTCCGTAGAGTTCCGGAGGGGCCATATTTTTCTGTAGTGGCTGGTAGTATTCTGTAGGGGTCTGTAGGTTTCCGTAGGCACCTACAGTGTTCTGTAGGAGCCCATAGGGTTTTAGTGAGGTTCCGTTGTGTTGCTAAGGGTCTTGTAGAGTGCTGTCGGGTCCTGGAGTATTCTGTAGGGTTTCAGAGGGGCTCGTAGGGTTCCGTCGAAATCTGTAGGGTTCCCTAGGGGCCCATAGAGTCCCGTAGATTGCCGTAGGGACCTGTAGGGTTGTGTAAGTGCTCGCAGGGGTTGGTAGGAGCTTGTAGGGTTCCATAAGTTTCCAGAGGGTTGTGTAGGGTTCCGTAGGGGCCTGTGGTGTTCCCTAAGGGCCTGTAGAGTCTCGTACGGTTCCGTAGGGGCCTGTGGTGTTCCCTAGGGGCCTGTAGAGTCTCGTACAGTTCCGTAGGGTCCTGTAGGTTTCCATAAGCGCCCGCAGAGGTCTGAATGGGCCCATACTGTTCCGTAAGGATCCATAGGGTTCCGTAGAGCTTCGTAGGTTCCCTAGAGGCCTGTGGAGTACCGCAGGAGCCAGTAGTGTTCCGTAGGGTCCTCTAGGGTTGAGTAAGTGCCCGCAGGAGTCTGTAGGAATCCGTGGGATTCTGTAAGGTTCTGGAGGGTTCTGCAGGGTTCTGTAGGGGCCCGTAGAGTTCCGTAGTGGCTGGTAAAGTTCCGTAGGGCCCTGTGGGGTTCTGTATGGACCTGTAGGGTTCCATAGCGGCCTGCAGTGTACTGTAAGTGCCCGTAGGTGGCTGTACGGGTCTGTAGGGTTCCGTAGGCACCTACAGTGTTCTGTAGGAGCCCATAGGGTTTTAGTGAGGTTCCGTTGTGTTGCTAAGGGTCTTGTAGAGTGCTGTCGGGTCCTGGAGTATTCTGTAGGGTTCCAGAGGGCCTTGTAGGGTTCCGTCGAAATCTGAAGGGTTCCCTAGGGGCCCGTAGAGTCCCATAGATTTCCGTAGGGGCCTGTAGGGTTGTTTAAGTGCCCACAGAAGTCTGTAGGAGTCTGTGGGATTCTGTCAGATTCCGGAGGGTTCTGCAGGGTTCCGTAGGGACCCGTAGAGTTCCATAGTGGCTGGTAAAGTTCCGTAGGGCCCTGTGGGGTTCTGTATGGACCTGTAGGGTTCCGTAGGGGCCTGCAGTGTTCTGTAAGTGCCCGTAGGTGTCTGTAGGGTTCCGTAGGCACCTGCAGTGTTCTGTAGGAGCCCATAGGGTTTTAGTGAGGTTCCGTTGTGTTGCTAAGGGTCTTGTAGAGTGCTGTCGGGTCCTGGAGTATTCTGTAGGGTTCCAGAGGGGCTCGTAGGGTTCCGTCGAAATCTGTAGGGTTCCCTAGGGGCCCATAGAGTCCCGTAGATTGCCGTAGGGACCTGTAGGGTTGTGTAAGTGCTCGCAGGGGTTGGTAGGAGCTTGTAGGGTTCCATAAGTTTCCAGAGGGTTGTGTAGGGTTCCGTAGGGGCCTGTGGTGTTCCCTAAAAGCCTGTAGAGTCTCGTACGGTTCCGTAGGGGCCTGTGGTGTTCCCTAGGGGCCTGTAGAGTCTCGTACAGTTCCGTAGGGTCCTGTAGGTTTCCATAAGCGCCCGCAGAGGTCTAAAGGGGCCCGTACTGTGCCGTAAGGATCCATAGGGTTCCGTAGAGCTTCGTAGGTTCCCTAGAGGCCTGTGGAGTACCGCAGGAGCCAGTAGTGTTCCGTAGGGTCCTCTAGGGTTGAGTAAGTGCCCGCAGGAGTCTGTAGGAATCCGTGGGATTCTGTAAGGTTCTGGAGGGTTCTGCAGGGTTCCGTAGGGTCCCGTAGAGTTCCGTAGTGGCTGGTAAAGTTCCCTAGGGCCCTGTACCGTTCCGTAACTGCCTGCAATGGTCTTTAGGCTTCCATAAGGGCTGGTAGGGTTCCATAAAGTTCCGTGGGTTCCTGCAGAGTTCTGCAAGTGCCCGCAAGGGCCTGTAGGGGCCCACAGTGTTTCTGCCAGGTTCCGTAGAGTTCCGTAGGGGCCATATTTTTCTGTAGTGGCTGGTAGTATTCTGTAGGGGTCTGTAGGTTTCCGTAGGCACCTACAGTGTTCTGTAGGAGCCCATAGGGTTTTAGTGAGGTTCCGTTGTGTTGCTAAGGGTCTTGTAGAGTGCTGTCGGGTCCTGGAGTATTCTGTAGGGTTCCAGAGGGCCTTGTAGGGTTCCGTCGAAATCTGAAGGGTTCCCTAGGGGCCCGTAGAGTCCCATAGATTTCCGTAGGGGCCTGTAGGGTTGTTTAAGTGCCCACAGAAGTCTGTAGGAGTCTGTGGGATTCTGTCAGATTCCGGAGGGTTCTGCAGGGTTCCGTAGGGACCCGTAGAGTTCCATAGTGGCTGGTAAAGTTCCGTAGGGCCCTGTGGGGTTCTGTATGGACCTGTAGGGTTCCGTAGGGGCCTGCAGTGTTCTGTAAGTGCCCGTAGGTGGCTGTACGGGTCTGTAGGGTTCCGTAGGCACCTGCAGTGTTCTGTAGGAGCCCATAGGGTTTTAGTGAGGTTCCGTTGTGTTGCTAAGGGTCTTGTAGAGTGCTGTCGGGTCCTGGAGTGTTCTGTAGGGTTCCAGAGGGGCTGGTAGGGTTCCGTCGAAATCTGAAGGGTTCCCTAGGGGCCCGTAGAGTCCCGTAGATTTCCGTAGGGACCTGTAGGGTTGTGTAAGTGCTCGCAGGGGTTGGTAGGAGCTTGTAGGGTGCCATATGTTTCTGGAGGGTTGTGTAGGGTTCCGTAGGGGCCTGTGGTGTTTTCTAGGGGCCTGTAGAGTCTCGTACAGTTTCGGTAGGGTCCTGTAGGTTTCCATAAGCGCCCGCAGAGGTCTGAAGGGGCCCGTACTGTGCCGTAAGGATCCATAGGGTTCCGTAGAGCTTCGTAGGTTCCCTAGAGGCCTCTGGAGTACCGCAGGAGCCAGTAGTGTTCCGTAGGGTCCTCTAGGGTTGAGTAAGTGCCCGCAGGAGTCTGTAGGAATCCGTGGGATTCTGTAAGGTTCTGGAGGGTTCTGCAGGGTTCCGTAGGGGCCCGTAGAGTTCCATAGTGGCTGGTAAAGTTCCCTAGGGCCCTGTACCGTTCCGTAACTGCCTGCAAGGGTCTTTAGGCTTCCATAGGGGCTGGCAGGGTTCCATAAAGTTCCGTGGGTTCCTGCAGAGTTCTGCAAGTGCCCGCAAGGGCCTGTAGGGGCCCACAGTGTTTCTGCCAGGTTCCGTAGAGTTCCGTAGGGGCCATATTTTTCTGTAGTGGCTGGTAGTATTCTGTAGGGGTCTGTAGGTTTCCGTAGGCACCTACAGTGTTCTGTAGGAGCCCATAGGGTTTTAGTGAGGTTCCGTTGTGTTGCTAAGGGTCTTGTAGAGTGCTGTCGGGTCCTGGAGTATTCTGTAGGGTTCCAGAGGGGCTGGTAGGGTTCCGTCGAAATCTGTAGGGTTCCCTAGGGGCCCATAGAGTCCCGTAGATTGCCGTAGGGACCTGTAGGGTTGTGTAAGTGCTCGCAGGGGTTGGTAGGAGCTTGTAGGGTTCCATAAGTTTCCAGAGGGTTGTGTAGGGTTCCGTAGGGGCCTGTGGTGTTCCCTAAGCGCCTGTAGAGTCTCGTACGGTTCCGTAGGGGCCTGTGGTGTTCCCTAGGGGCCTGTAGAGTCTCGTACAGTTCCGTAGGGTCCTGTAGGTTTCCATAAGCGCCCGCAGAGGTCTGAATGGGCCCATACTGTTCCGTAAGGATCCATAGGGTTCCGTAGAGCTTCGTAGGTTCCCTAGAGGCCTGTGGAGTACCGCAGGAGCCAGTAGTGTTCCGTAGGGTCCTCTAGGGTTGAGTAAGTGCCCGCAGGAGTCTGTAGGAATCCGTGGGATTCTGTAAGGTTCTGGAGGGTTCTGCAGGGTTCTGTAGGGGCCCGTAGAGTTCCGTAGTGGCTGGTAAAGTTCCGTAGGGCCCTGTGGGGTTCTGTATGGACCTGTAGGGTTCCATAGCGGCCTGCAGTGTACTGTAAGTGCCCGTAGGTGGCTGTACGGGTCTGTAGGGTTCCGTAGGCACCTACAGTGTTCTGTAGGAGCCCATAGGGTTTTAGTGAGGTTCCGTTGTGTTGCTAAGGGTCTTGTAGAGTGCTGTCGGGTCCTGGAGTATTCTGTAGGGTTCCAGAGGGCCTTGTAGGGTTCCGTCGAAATCTGAAGGGTTCCCTAGGGGCCCGTAGAGTCCCATAGATTTCCGTAGGGGCCTGTAGGGTTGTTTAAGTGCCCACAGAAGTCTGTAGGAGTCTGTGGGATTCTGTCAGATTCCGGAGGGTTCTGCAGGGTTCCGTAGGGACCCGTAGAGTTCCATAGTGGCTGGTAAAGTTCCGTAGGGCCCTGTGGGGTTCTGTATGGACCTGTAGGGTTCCGTAGGGGCCTGCAGGGTTCTGTAAGTGCCCGTAGGTGTCTGTACGGGTCTGTAGGGTTCCGTAGGCACCTGCAGTGTTCTGTAGGAGCCCATAGGGTTTTAGTGAGGTTCCGTTGTGTTGCTAAGGGTCTTGTAGAGTGCTGTCGGGTCCTGGAGTATTCTGTAGGGTTCCAGAGGGGCTCGTAGGGTTCCGTCGAAATCTGTAGGGTTCCCTAGGGGCCCGTAGAGTCCCGTAGATTGCCGTAGGGACCTGTAGGGTTGTGTAAGTGCTCGCAGGGGTTGGTAGGAGCTTGTAGGGTTCCATAAGTTTCCAGAGGGTTGTGTAGGGTTCCGTAGGGGCCTGTGGTGTTCCCTAAAAGCCTGTAGAGTCTCGTACGGTTCCGTAGGGGCCTGTGGTGTTCCCTAGGGGCCTGTAGAGTCTCGTACAGTTCCGTAGGGTCCTGTAGGTTTCCATAAGCGCCCGCAGAGGTCTAAAGGGGCCCGTACTGTGCCGTAAGGATCCATAGGGTTCCGTAGAGCTTCGTAGGTTCCCTAGAGGCCTGTGGAGTACCGCAGGAGCCAGTAGTGTTCCGTAGGGTCCTCTAGGGTTGAGTAAGTGCCCGCAGGAGTCTGTAGGAATCCGTGGGATTCTGTAAGGTTCTGGAGGGTTCTGCAGGGTTCCGTAGGGTCCCGTAGAGTTCCGTAGTGGCTGGTAAAGTTCCCTAGGGCCCTGTACCGTTCCGTAACTACCTGCAATGGTCTTTAGGCTTCCGTAGGGGCTGGTAGGGTTCCATAAAGTTCCGTGGGTTCCTGCAGAGTTCTGCAAGTGCCCGCAAGGGCCAGTAGGGGCCCACAGTGTTTCTGCCAGGTTCCGTAGAGTTCCGTAGGGGCCATATTTTTCTGTAGTGGCTGGTAGTATTCTGTAGGGGTCTGTAGGTTTCCGTAGGCACCTACAGTGTTCTGTAGGAGCCCATAGGGTTTTAGTGAGGTTCCGTTGTGTTGCTAAGGGTCTTGTAGAGTGCTGTCGGGTCCTGGAGTATTCTGTAGGGTTCCAGAGGGGCTGGTAGGGTTCCGTCGAAATCTGAAGGGTTCCCTAGGGGCCCGTAGAGTCCCGTAGATTTCTGTAGGGACCTGTAGGGTTATGTAAGTGCCCGCAGGGGTTGGTAGGAGCTTGTAGGGTGCCATATGTTTCCGGAGGGTTGTGTAGGGTTCCGTAGGGGCCTGTGGTGTTCCCTAGGGGCCTGTAGAGTCTCGTACAGTTCCGTAGGGTCCTGTAGGTTTCCATAAGCGCCCGCAGAGGTCTGAAGGGGCCCGTACTGTTCAGTAAGGATCCATAGGGTTCTGTAGAGCTTCGTAGGTTCCCTAGAGGCCTCTGGAGTACCGCAGGAGCCAGTAGTGTTCCGTAGGGTCCTCTAGGGTTGAGTAAGTGCCCGCAGGAGTCTGTAGGAATCTGTGGGATTCTGTAAGGTTCTGGAGGGTTCTGCAGGGTTCTGTAGGGGCCCGTAGAGTTCCGTAGTGGCTGGTAAAGTTCCGTAGGGCCCTGTGGGGTTCTGTATGGACCTGTAGGGTTCCATAGCGGCCTGCAGTGTACTGTAAGTGCCCGTAGGTGGCTGTACGGGTCTGTAGGGTTCCGTAGGCACCTACAGTGTTCTGTAGGAGCCCATAGGGTTTTAGTGAGGTTCCGTTGTGTTGCTAAGGGTCTTGTAGAGTGCTGTCGGGTCCTGGAGTATTCTGTAGGGTTCCAGAGGGCCTTGTAGGGTTCCGTCGAAATCTGAAGGGTTCCCTAGGGGCCCGTAGAGTCCCATAGATTTCCGTAGGGGCCTGTAGGGTTGTTTAAGTGCCCACAGAAGTCTGTAGGAGTCTGTGGGATTCTGTCAGATTCCGGAGGGTTCTGCAGGGTTCCGTAGGGACCCGTAGAGTTCCATAGTGGCTGGTAAAGTTCCGTAGGGCCCTGTGGGGTTCTGTATGGACCTGTAGGGTTCCGTAGGGGCCTGCAGGGTTCTGTAAGTGCCCGTAGGTGTCTGTACGGGTCTGTAGGGTTCCGTAGGCACCTGCAGTGTTCTGTAGGAGCCCATAGGGTTTTAGTGAGGTTCCGTTGTGTTGCTAAGGGTCTTGTAGAGTGCTGTCGGGTCCTGGAGTATTCTGTAAGGTTCTGGAGGGTTCTGCAGGGTTCTGTAGGGGCCCGTAGAGTTCCGTAGTGGCTGGTAAAGTTCCGTAGGGCCCTGTGGGGTTCTGTATGGACCTGTAGGGTTCCATAGGGGCCTGCAGTGTACTGTAAGTGCCCGTAGGTGTCTGTACGGGTCTGTAGGGTTCCGTAGGCACCTACAGTGTTCTGTAGGAGCCCATAGGGTTTTAGTGAGGTTCCGTTGTGTTGCTAAGGGTCTTGTAGAGTGCTGTCGGGTCCTGGAGTATTCTGTAGGGTTCCAGAGGGCCTTGTAGGGTTCCGTCGAAATCTGAAGGGTTCCCTAGGGGCCCGTAGAGTCCCATAGATTTCCGTAGGGGCCTGTAGGGTTGTTTAAGTGCCCACAGAAGTCTGTAGGAGTCTGTGGGATTCTGTCAGATTCCGGAGGGTTCTGCAGGGTTCCGTAGGGACCCGTAGAGTTCCATAGTGGCTGGTAAAGTTCCGTAGGGCCCTGTGGGGTTCTGTATGGACCTGTAGGGTTCCGTAGGGGCCTGCAGGGTTCTGTAAGTGCCCGTAGGTGTCTGTACGGGTCTGTAGGGTTCCGTAGGCACCTGCAGTGTTCTGTAGGAGCCCATAGGGTTTTAGTGAGGTTCCGTTGTGTTGCTAAGGGTCTTGTAGAGTGCTGTCGGGTCCTGGAGTATTCTGTAGGGTTCCAGAGGGGCTCGTAGGGTTCCGTCGAAATCTGTAGGGTTCCCTAGGGGCCCGTAGAGTCCCGTAGATTGCCGTAGGGACCTGTAGGGTTGTGTAAGTGCTTGCAGGGGTTGGTAGGAGCTTGTAGGGTGCCATATGTTTCCGGAGGGTTGTGTAGGGTTCCGTAGGGGCCTGTGGTGTTTTCTAGGGGCCTGTAGAGTCTCGTACAGTTTCGGTAGGGTCCTGTAGGTTTCCATAAGCGCCCGCAGAGGTCTGAATGGGCCCATACTGTTCCGTAAGGATCCATAGGGTTCCGTAGAGCTTCGTAGGTTCCCTAGAGGCCTCTGGAGTACCGCAGGAGCCAGTAGTGTTCCGTAGGGTCCTCTAGGGTTGAGTAAGTGCCCGCAGGAGTCTGTAGGAATCCGTGGGATTCTGTAAGGTTCTGGAGGGTTCTGCAGGGTTCCGTAGGGGCCCGTAGAGTTCCATAGTGGCTGGTAAAGTTCCCTAGGGCCCTGTACCGTTCCGTAACTGCCTGCAAGGGTCTTTAGGCTTCCATAGGGGCTGGCAGGGTTCCATAAAGTTCCGTGGGTTCCTGCAGAGTTCTGCAAGTGCCCGCAAGGGCCTGTAGGGGCCCACAGTGTTTCTGCCAGGTTCCGTAGAGTTCCGTAGGGGCCATATTTTTCTGTAGTGGCTGGTAGTATTCTGTAGGGGTCTGTAGGTTTCCGTAGGCACCTACAGTGTTCTGTAGGAGCCCATAGGGTTTTAGTGAGGTTCCGTTGTGTTGCTAAGGGTCTTGTAAAGTGCTGTCGGGTCCTGGAGTATTCTGTAGGGTTCCAGAGGGGCTCGTAGGGTTCCGTCGAAATCTGTAGGGTTCCCTAGGGGCCCATAGAGTCCCGTAGATTGCCGTAGGGACCTGTAGGGTTGTGTAAGTGCTCGCAGGGGTTGGTAGGAGCTTGTAGGGTTCCATAAGTTTCCAGAGGGTTGTGTAGGGTTCCGTAGGGGCCTGTGGTGTTCCCTAAGGGCCTGTAGAGTCTCGTACGGTTCCGTAGGGGCCTGTGGTGTTCCCTAGGGGCCTGTAGAGTCTCGTACAGTTCCGTAGGGTCCTGTAGGTTTCCATAAGCGCCCGCAGAGGTCTGAAGGGGCCCATACTGTTCCGTAAGGATCCATAGGGTTCCGTAGAGCTTCGTAGGTTCCCTAGAGGCCTCTGGAGTACCGCAGGAGCCAGTAGTGTTCCGTAGGGTCCTCTAGGGTTGAGTAAGTGCCCGCAGGAGTCTGTAGGAATCCGTGGGATTCTGTAAGGTTCTGGAGGGTTCTGCAGGGTTCTGTAGGGGCCCGTAGAGTTCCGTAGTGGCTGGTAAAGTTCCGTAGGGCCCTGTGGGGTTCTGTATGGACCTGTAGGGTTCCATAGGGGCCTGCAGTGTTCTGTAAGTGCCCGTAGGTGTCTGTACGGGTCTGTAGGTTTCCGTAGGCACCTACAGTGTTCTGTAGGAGCCCATAGGGTTTTAGTGAGGTTCCGTTGTGTTGCTAAGGGTCTTGTAGAGTGCTGTCGGGTCCTGGAGTATTCTGTAGGGTTCCAGAGGGGCTGGTAGGGTTCCGTCGAAATCTGAAGGGTTCCCTAGGGGCCCGTAGAGTCCCGTAGATTTCTGTAGGGACCTGTAGGGTTATGTAAGTGCCCGCAGGGGTTGGTAGGAGCTTGTAGGGTGCCATATGTTTCCGGAGGGTTGTGTAGGGTTCCGTAGGGGCCTGTGGTGTTCCCTAGGGGCCTGTAGAGTCTCGTACAGTTCCGTAGGGTCCTGTAGGTTTCCATAAGCGCCCGCAGAGGTCTGAAGGGGCCCGTACTGTTCCGTAAGGATCCATAGGGTTCTGTAGAGCTTCGTAGGTTCCCTAGAGGCCTCTGGAGTACCGCAGGAGCCAGTAGTGTTCCGTAGGGTCCTCTAGGGTTGAGTAAGTGCCCGCAGGAGTCTGTAGGAATCTGTGGGATTCTGTAAGGTTCTGGAGGGTTCTGCAGGGTTCTGTAGGGGCCCGTAGAGTTCCGTAGTGGCTGGTAAAGTTCCGTAGGGCCCTGTGGGGTTCTGTATGGACCTGTAGGGTTCCATAGCGGCCTGCAGTGTACTGTAAGTGCCCGTAGGTGGCTGTACGGGTCTGTAGGGTTCCGTAGGCACCTACAGTGTTCTGTAGGAGCCCATAGGGTTTTAGTGAGGTTCCGTTGTGTTGCTAAGGGTCTTGTAGAGTGCTGTCGGGTCCTGGAGTATTCTGTAGGGTTCCAGAGGGCCTTGTAGGGTTCCGTCGAAATCTGAAGGGTTCCCTAGGGGCCCGTAGAGTCCCATAGATTTCCGTAGGGGCCTGTAGGGTTGTTTAAGTGCCCACAGAAGTCTGTAGGAGTCTGTGGGATTCTGTCAGATTCCGGAGGGTTCTGCAGGGTTCCGTAGGGACCCGTAGAGTTCCATAGTGGCTGGTAAAGTTCCGTAGGGCCCTGTGGGGTTCTGTATGGACCTGTAGGGTTCCGTAGGGGCCTGCAGTGTTCTGTAAGTGCCCGTAGGTGGCTGTACGGGTCTGTAGGGTTCCGTAGGCACCTGCAGTGTTCTGTAGGAGCCCATAGGGTTTTAGTGAGGTTCCGTTGTGTTGCTAAGGGTCTTGTAGAGTGCTGTCGGGTCCTGGAGTATTCTGTAGGGTTCCAGAGGGGCTCGTAGGGTTCCGTCGAAATCTGTAGGGTTCCCTAGGGGCCCGTAGAGTCCCGTAGATTGCCGTAGGGACCTGTAGGGTTGTGTAAGTGCTCGCAGGGGTTGGTAGGAGCTTGTAGGGTTCCATAAGTTTCCAGAGGGTTGTGTAGGGTTCCGTAGGGGCCTGTGGTGTTCCCT
Organism: Numenius arquata; assembly: GCF_964106895.1. NCBI lineage: Eukaryota > Metazoa > Chordata > Aves > Charadriiformes > Scolopacidae > Numenius > Numenius arquata. Next base: position 52,167 of record NW_027415508.1, read on the forward strand.
AAAAGCCTGTAGAGTCTCGTACGGTTCCGTAGGGGCCTGTGGTGTTCCCTAGGGGCCTGTAGAGTCTCGTACAGTTCCGTAGGGTCCTGTAGGTTTCCATAAGCGCCCGCAGAGGTCTAAAGGGGCCCGTACTGTGCCGTAAGGATCCATAGGGTTCCGTAGAGCTTCGTAGGTTCCCTAGAGGCCTCTGGAGTACCGCAGGAGCCAGTAGTGTTCCGTAGGGTCCTCTAGGGTTGAGTAAGTGCCCGCAGGAGTCTGTAGGAATCCGTGGGATTCTGTAAGGTTCTGGAGGGTTCTGCAGGGTTCCGTAGGGTCCCGTAGAGTTCCGTAGTGGCTGGTAAAGTTCCCTAGGGCCCTGTACCGTTCCGTAACTGCCTGCAATGGTCTTTAGGCTTCCGTAGGGGCTGGTAGGGTTCCATAAAGTTCCGTGGGTTCCTGCAGAGTTCTGCAAGTGCCCGCAAGGGCCTGTAGGGGCGCACAGTGTTTCTGCCAGGTTCCGTAGAGTTCCGTAGGGGCCATATATTTCTGTAGTGGCTGGTAGTATTCTGTAGGGGTCTGTAGGTTTCCGTAGGCACCTACAGTGTTCTGTAGGAGCCCATAGGGTTTTAGTGAGGTTCCGTTGTGTTGCTAAGGGTCTTGTAGAGTGCTGTCGGGTCCTGGAGTATTCTGTAGGGTTCCAGAGGGGCTGGTAGGGTTCCGTCGAAATCTGAAGGGTTCCCTAGGGGCCCGTAGAGTCCCGTAGATTTCTGTAGGGACCTGTAGGGTTATGTAAGTGCCCGCAGGGGTTGGTAGGAGCTTGTAGGGTGCCATATGTTTCCGGAGGGTTGTGTAGGGTTCCGTAGGGGCCTGTGGTGTTCCCTAGGGGCCTGTAGAGTCTCGTACAGTTCCGTAGGGTCCTGTAGGTTTCCATAAGCGCCCGCAGAGGTCTGAAGGGGCCCGTACTGTTCCGTAAGGATCCATAGGGTTCTGTAGAGCTTCGTAGGTTCCCTAGAGGCCTCTGGAGTACCGCAGGAGCCAGTAGTGTTCCGTAGGGTCCTCTAGGGTTGAGTAAGTGCCCGCAGGAGTCTGTAGGAATCTGTGGGATTCTGTAAGGTTCTGGAGGGTTCTGCAGGGTTCTGTAGGGGCCCGTAGAGTTCCGTAGTGGCTGGTAAAGTTCCGTAGGGCCCTGTGGGGTTCTGTATGGACCTGTAGGGTTCCATAGCGGCCTGCAGTGTACTGTAAGTGCCCGTAGGTGGCTGTACGGGTCTGTAGGGTTCCGTAGGCACCTACAGTGTTCTGTAGGAGCCCATAGGGTTTTAGTGAGGTTCCGTTGTGTTGCTAAGGGTCTTGTAGAGTGCTGTCGGGTCCTGGAGTATTCTGTAGGGTTCCAGAGGGCCTTGTAGGGTTCCGTCGAAATCTGAAGGGTTCCCTAGGGGCCCGTAGAGTCCCATAGATTTCCGTAGGGGCCTGTAGGGTTGTTTAAGTGCCCACAGAAGTCTGTAGGAGTCTGTGGGATTCTGTCAGATTCCGGAGGGTTCTGCAGGGTTCCGTAGGGACCCGTAGAGTTCCATAGTGGCTGGTAAAGTTCCGTAGGGCCCTGTGGGGTTCTGTATGGACCTGTAGGGTTCCGTAGGGGCCTGCAGGGTTCCGTAAGTGCCCGTAGGTGTCTGTACGGGTCTGTAGGGTTCCGTAGGCACCTGCAGTGTTCTGTAGGAGCCCATAGGGTTTTAGTGAGGTTCCGTTGTGTTGCTAAGGGTCTTGTAGAGTGCTGTCGGGTCCTGGAGTATTCTGTAGGGTTCCAGAGGGGCTCGTAGGGTTCCGTCGAAATCTGTAGGGTTCCCTAGGGGCCCGTAGAGTCCCGTAGATTGCCGTAGGGACCTGTAGGGTTGTGTAAGTGCTTGCAGGGGTTGGTAGGAGCTTGTAGGGTGCCATATGTTTCCGGAGGGTTGTGTAGGGTTCCGTAGGGGCCTGTGGTGTTTTCTAGGGGCCTGTAGAGTCTCGTACAGTTTCGGTAGGGTCCTGTAGGTTTCCATAAGCGCCCGCAGAGGTCTGAAGGGGCCCGTACTGTGCCGTAAGGATCCATAGGGTTCCGTAGAGCTTCGTAGGTTCCCTAGAGGCCTCTGGAGTACCGCAGGAGCCAGTAGTGTTCCGTAGGGTCCTCTAGGGTTGAGTAAGTGCCCGCAGGAGTCTGTAGGAATCCGTGGGATTCTGTAAGGTTCTGGAGGGTTCTGCAGGGTTCCGTAGGGGCCCGTAGAGTTCCATAGTGGCTGGTAAAGTTCCCTAGGGCCCTGTACCGTTCCGTAACTGCCTGCAAGGGTCTTTAGGCTTCCATAGGGGCTGGCAGGGTTCCATAAAGTTCCGTGGGTTCCTGCAGAGTTCTGCAAGTGCCCGCAAGGGCCTGTAGGGGCCCACAGTGTTTCTGCCAGGTTCCGTAGAGTTCCGTAGGGGCCATATTTTTCTGTAGTGGCTGGTAGTATTCTGTAGGGGTCTGTAGGTTTCCGTAGGCACCTACAGTGTTCTGTAGGAGCCCATAGGGTTTTAGTGAGGTTCCGTTGTGTTGCTAAGGGTCTTGTAGAGTGCTGTCGGGTCCTGGAGTATTCTGTAGGGTTCCAGAGGGGCTCGTAGGGTTCCGTCGAAATCTGTAGGGTTCCCTAGGGGCCCATAGAGTCCCGTAGATTGCCGTAGGGACCTGTAGGGTTGTGTAAGTGCTCGCAGGGGTTGGTAGGAGCTTGTAGGGTTCCATAAGTTTCCAGAGGGTTGTGTAGGGTTCCGTAGGGGCCTGTGGTGTTCCCTAAGGGCCTGTAGAGTCTCGTACGGTTCCGTAGGGGCCTGTGGTGTTCCCTAGGGGCCTGTAGAGTCTCGTACAGTTCCGTAGGGTCCTGTAGGTTTCCATAAGCGCCCGCAGAGGTCTGAAGGGGCCCATACTGTTCCGTAAGGATCCATAGGGTTCCGTAGAGCTTCGTAGGTTCCCTAGAGGCCTCTGGAGTACCGCAGGAGCCAGTAGTGTTCCGTAGGGTCCTCTAGGGTTGAGTAAGTGCCCGCAGGAGTCTGTAGGAATCCGTGGGATTCTGTAAGGTTCTGGAGGGTTCTGCAGGGTTCTGTAGGGGCCCGTAGAGTTCCGTAGTGGCTGGTAAAGTTCCGTAGGGCCCTGTGGGGTTCTGTATGGACCTGTAGGGTTCCATAGGGGCCTGCAGTGTTCTGTAAGTGCCCGTAGGTGTCTGTACGGGTCTGTAGGTTTCCGTAGGCACCTACAGTGTTCTGTAGGAGCCCATAGGGTTTTAGTGAGGTTCCGTTGTGTTGCTAAGGGTCTTGTAGAGTGCTGTCGGGTCCTGGAGTATTCTGTAGGGTTCCAGAGGGGCTGGTAGGGTTCCGTCGAAATCTGAAGGGTTCCCTAGGGGCCCGTAGAGTCCCGTAGATTTCTGTAGGGACCTGTAGGGTTATGTAAGTGCACGCAGGGGTTGGTAGGAGCTTGTAGGGTGCCATATGTTTCCGGAGGGTTGTGTAGGGTTCCGTAGGGGCCTGTGGTGTTCCCTAGGGGCCTGTAGAGTCTCGTACAGTTCCGTAGGGTCCTGTAGGTTTCCATAAGCGCCCGCAGAGGTCTGAAGGGGCCCGTACTGTTCCGTAAGGATCCATAGGGTTCTGTAGAGCTTCGTAGGTTCCCTAGAGGCCTCTGGAGTACCGCAGGAGCCAGTAGTGTTCCGTAGGGTCCTCTAGGGTTGAGTAAGTGCCCGCAGGAGTCTGTAGGAATCTGTGGGATTCTGTAAGGTTCTGGAGGGTTCTGCAGGGTTCTGTAGGGGCCCGTAGAGTTCCGTAGTGGCTGGTAAAGTTCCGTAGGGCCCTGTGGGGTTCTGTATGGACCTGTAGGGTTCCATAGCGGCCTGCAGTGTACTGTAAGTGCCCGTAGGTGGCTGTACGGGTCTGTAGGGTTCCGTAGGCACCTACAGTGTTCTGTAGGAGCCCATAGGGTTTTAGTGATTTTCCGTTGTGTTGCTAAGGGTCTTGTAGAGTGCTGTCGGGTCCTGGAGTATTCTGTAGGGTTCCAGAGGGCCTTGTAGGGTTCCGTCGAAATCTGAAGGGTTCCCTAGGGGCCCGTAGAGTCCCATAGATTTCCGTAGGGGCCTGTAGGGTTGTTTAAGTGCCCACAGAAGTCTGTAGGAGTCTGTGGGATTCTGTCAGATTCCGGAGGGTTCTGCAGGGTTCCGTAGGGACCCGTAGAGTTCCATAGTGGCTGGTAAAGTTCCGTAGGGCCCTGTGGGGTTCTGTATGGACCTGTAGGGTTCCGTAGGGGCCTGCAGTGTTCTGTAAGTGCCCGTAGGTGTCTGTACGGGTCTGTAGGGTTCCGTAGGCACCTGCAGTGTTCTGTAGGAGCCCATAGGGTTTTAGTGAGGTTCCGTTGTGTTGCTAAGGGTCTTGTAGAGTGCTGTCGGGTCCTGGAGTATTCTGTAGGGTTCCAGAGGGGCTCGTAGGGTTCCGTCGAAATCTGTAGGGTTCCCTAGGGGCCCGTAGAGTCCCGTAGATTGCCGTAGGGACCTGTAGGGTTGTGTAAGTGCTCGCAGGGGTTGGTAGGAGCTTGTAGGGTTCCATAAGTTTCCAGAGGGTTGTGTAGGGTTCCGTAGGGGCCTGTGGTGTTCCCTAAGGGCCTGTAGAGTCTCGTACGGTTCCGTAGGGGCCTGTGGTGTTCCCTAGGGGCCTGTAGAGTCTCGTACAGTTCCGTAGGGTCCTGTAGGTTTCCATAAGCGCCCGCAGAGGTCTGAAGGGGCCCATACTGTTCCGTAAGGATCCATAGGGTTCCGTAGAGCTTCGTAGGTTCCCTAGAGGCCTCTGGAGTACCGCAGGAGCCAGTAGTGTTCCGTAGGGTCCTCTAGGGTTGAGTAAGTGCCCGCAGGAGTCTGTAGGAATCCGTGGGATTCTGTAAGGTTCTGGAGGGTTCTGCAGGGTTCTGTAGGGGCCCGTAGAGTTCCGTAGTGGCTGGTAAAGTTCCGTAGGGCCCTGTGGGGTTCTGTATGGACCTGTAGGGTTCCATAGGGGCCTGCAGTGTTCTGTAAGTGCCCGTAGGTGTCTGTACGGGTCTGTAGGTTTCCGTAGGCACCTACAGTGTTCTGTAGGAGCCCATAGGGTTTTAGTGAGGTTCCGTTGTGTTGCTAAGGGTCTTGTAGAGTGCTGTCGGGTCCTGGAGTATTCTGTAGGGTTCCAGAGGGGCTGGTAGGGTTCCGTCGAAATCTGAAGGGTTCCCTAGGGGCCCGTAGAGTCCCGTAGATTTCTGTAGGGACCTGTAGGGTTATGTAAGTGCCCGCAGGGGTTGGTAGGAGCTTGTAGGGTGCCATATGTTTCCGGAGGGTTGTGTAGGGTTCCGTAGGGGCCTGTGGTGTTCCCTAGGGGCCTGTAGAGTCTCGTACAGTTCCGTAGGGTCCTGTAGGTTTCCATAAGCGCCCGCAGAGGTATGAAGGGGCCCGTACTGTTCCGTAAGGATCCATAGGGTTCTGTAGAGCTTCGTAGGTTCCCTAGAGGCCTCTGGAGTACCGCAGGAGCCAGTAGTGTTCCGTAGGGTCCTCTAGGGTTGAGTAAGTGCCCACAGAAGTCTGTAGGAGTCTGTGGGATTCTGTCAGATTCCGGAGGGTTCTGCAGGGTTCCGTAGGGACCCGTAGAGTTCCATAGTGGCTGGTAAAGTTCCGTAGGGCCCTGTGGGGTTCTGTATGGACCTGTAGGGTTCCGTAGGGGCCTGCAGTGTTCTGTAAGTGCCCGTAGGTGTCTGTACGGGTCTGTAGGGTTCCGTAGGCACCTGCAGTGTTCTGTAGGAGCCCATAGGGTTTTAGTGAGGTTCCGTTGTGTTGCTAAGGGTCTTGTAGAGTGCTGTCGGGTCCTGGAGTATTCTGTAGGGTTCCAGAGGGGCTCGTAGGGTTCCGTCGAAATCTGTAGGGTTCCCTAGGGGCCCGTAGAGTCCCGTAGATTGCCGTAGGGACCTGTAGGGTTGTGTAAGTGCTCGCAGGGGTTGGTAGGAGCTTGTAGGGTTCCATAAGTTTCCAGAGGGTTGTGTAGGGTTCCGTAGGGGCCTGTGGTGTTCCCTAAGGGCCTGTAGAGTCTCGTACGGTTCCGTAGGGGCCTGTGGTGTTCCCTAGGGGCCTGTAGAGTCTCGTACAGTTCCGTAGGGTCCTGTAGGTTTCCATAAGCGCCCGCAGAGGTCTGAAGGGGCCCATACTGTTCCGTAAGGATCCATAGGGTTCCGTAGAGCTTCGTAGGTTCCCTAGAGGCCTCTGGAGTACCGCAGGAGCCAGTAGTGTTCCGTAGGGTCCTCTAGGGTTGAGTAAGTGCCCGCAGGAGTCTGTAGGAATCCGTGGGATTCTGTAAGGTTCTGGAGGGTTCTGCAGGGTTCTGTAGGGGCCCGTAGAGTTCCGTAGTGGCTGGTAAAGTTCCGTAGGGCCCTGTGGGGTTCTGTATGGACCTGTAGGGTTCCATAGGGGCCTGCAGTGTTCTGTAAGTGCCCGTAGGTGTCTGTACGGGTCTGTAGGTTTCCGTAGGCACCTACAGTGTTCTGTAGGAGCCCATAGGGTTTTAGTGAGGTTCCGTTGTGTTGCTAAGGGTCTTGTAGAGTGCTGTCGGGTCCTGGAGTATTCTGTAGGGTTCCAGAGGGGCTGGTAGGGTTCCGTCGAAATCTGAAGGGTTCCCTAGGGGCCCGTAGAGTCCCGTAGATTTCTGTAGGGACCTGTAGGGTTATGTAAGTGCCCGCAGGGGTTGGTAGGAGCTTGTAGGGTGCCATATGTTTCCGGAGGGTTGTGTAGGGTTCCGTAGGGGCCTGTGGTGTTCCCTAGGGGCCTGTAGAGTCTCGTACAGTTCCGTAGGGTCCTGTAGGTTTCCATAAGCGCCCGCAGAGGTATGAAGGGGCCCGTACTGTTCCGTAAGGATCCATAGGGTTCTGTAGAGCTTCGTAGGTTCCCTAGAGGCCTCTGGAGTACCGCAGGAGCCAGTAGTGTTCCGTAGGGTCCTCTAGGGTTGAGTAAGTGCCCGCAGGAGTCTGTAGGAATCTGTGGGATTCTGTAAGGTTCTGGAGGGTTCTGCAGGGTTCTGTAGGGGCCCGTAGAGTTCCGTAGTGGCTGGTAAAGTTCCGTAGGGCCCTGTGGGGTTCTGTATGGACCTGTAGGGTTCCATAGCGGCCTGCAGTGTACTGTAAGTGCCCGTAGGTGGCTGTACGGGTCTGTAGGGTTCCGTAGGCACCTACAGTGTTCTGTAGGAGCCCATAGGGTTTTAGTGAGGTTCCGTTGTGTTGCTAAGGGTCTTGTAGAGTGCTGTCGGGTCCTGGAGTATTCTGTAGGGTTCCAGAGGGCCTTGTAGGGTTCCGTCGAAATCTGAAGGGTTCCCTAGGGGCCCGTAGAGTCCCATAGATTTCCGTAGGGGCCTGTAGGGTTGTTTAAGTGCCCACAGAAGTCTGTAGGAGTCTGTGGGATTCTGTCAGATTCCGGAGGGTTCTGCAGGGTTCCGTAGGGACCCGTAGAGTTCCATAGTGGCTGGTAAAGTTCCGTAGGGCCCTGTGGGGTTCTGTATGGACCTGTAGGGTTCCGTAGGGGCCTGCAGGGTTCTGTAAGTGCCCGTAGGTGTCTGTACGGGTCTGTAGGGTTCCGTAGGCACCTGCAGTGTTCTGTAGGAGCCCATAGGGTTTTAGTGAGGTTCCGTTGTGTTGCTAAGGGTCTTGTAGAGTGCTGTCGGGTCCTGGAGTGTTCTGTAGGGTTCCAGAGGGGCTGGTAGGGTTCCGTCGAAATCTGAAGGGTTCCCTAGGGGCCCGTAGAGTCCCGTAGATTTCCGTAGGGACCTGTAGGGTTGTGTAAGTGCCCGCAGGGGTTGGTAGGAGCTTGTAGGGTGCCATATGTTTCTGGAGGGTTGTGTAGGGTTCCGTAGGGGCCTGTGGTGTTTTCTAGGGGCCTGTAGAGTCTCGTACAGTTTCGGTAGGGTCCTGTAGGTTTCCATAAGCGCCCGCAGAGGTCTGAAGGGGCCCGTACTGTGCCGTAAGGATCCATAGGGTTCCGTAGAGCTTCGTAGGTTCCCTAGAGGCCTCTGGAGTACCGCAGGAGCCAGTAGTGTTCCGTAGGGTCCTCTAGGGTTGAGTAAGTGCCCGCAGGAGTCTGTAGGAATCCGTGGGATTCTGTAAGGTTCTGGAGGGTTCTGCAGGGTTCCGTAGGGGCCCGTAGAGTTCCATAGTGGCTGGTAAAGTTCCCTAGGGCCCTGTACCGTTCCGTAACTGCCTGCAAGGGTCTTTAGGCTTCCATAGGGGCTGGCAGGGTTCCATAAAGTTCCGTGGGTTCCTGCAGAGTTCTGCAAGTGCCCGCAAGGGCCTGTAGGGGCCCACAGTGTTTCTGCCAGGTTCCGTAGAGTTCCGTAGGGGCCATATTTTTCTGTAGTGGCTGGTAGTATTCTGTAGGGGTCTGTAGGTTTCCGTAGGCACCTACAGTGTTCTGTAGGAGCCCATAGGGTTTTAGTGAGGTTCCGTTGTGTTGCTAAGGGTCTTGTAGAGTGCTGTCGGGTCCTGGAGTATTCTGTAGGGTTCCAGAGGGGCTCGTAGGGTTCCGTCGAAATCTGTAGGGTTCCCTAGGGGCCCATAGAGTCCCGTAGATTGCCGTAGGGACCTGTAGGGTTGTGTAAGTGCTCGCAGGGGTTGGTAGGAGCTTGTAGGGTTCCATAAGTTTCCAGAGGGTTGTGTAGGGTTCCGTAGGGGCCTGTGGTGTTCCCTAAGGGCCTGTAGAGTCTCGTACGGTTCCGTAGGGGCCTGTGGTGTTCCCTAGGGGCCTGTAGAGTCTCGTACAGTTCCGTAGGGTCCTGTAGGTTTCCATAAGCGCCCGCAGAGGTCTGAAGGGGCCCGTACTGTTCCGTAAGGATCCATAGGGCTCCGTAGAGCTTCGTAGGTTCCCTAGAGGCCTGTGGAGTACCGCAGGAGCCAGTAGTGTTCCGTAGGGTCCTCTAGGGTTGAGTAAGTGCCCGCAGGAGTCTGTAGGAATCCGTGGGATTCTGTAAGGTTCTGGAGGGTTCTGCAGGGTTCTGTAGGGGCCCGTAGAGTTCCGTAGTGGCTGGTAAAGTTCCGTAGGGCCCTGTGGGGTTCTGTATGGACCTGTAGGGTTCCATAGCGGCCTGCAGTGTACTGTAAGTGCCCGTAGGTGGCTGTACGGGTCTGTAGGGTTCCGTAGGCACCTACAGTGTTCTGTAGGAGCCCATAGGGTTTTAGTGAGGTTCCGTTGTGTTGCTAAGGGTCTTGTAGAGTGCTGTCGGGTCCTGGAGTATTCTGTAGGGTTCCAGAGGGGCTCGTAGGGTTCCGTCGAAATCTGTAGGGTTCCCTAGGGGCCCATAGAGTCCCGTAGATTGCCGTAGGGACCTGTAGGGTTGTGTAAGTGCTCGCAGGGGTTGGTAGGAGCTTGTAGGGTTCCATAAGTTTCCAGAGGGTTGTGTAGGGTTCCGTAGGGGCCTGTGGTGTTCCCTAAGGGCCTGTAGAGTCTCGTACGGTTCCGTAGGGGCCTGTGGTGTTCCCTAGGGGCCTGTAGAGTCTCGTACAGTTCCGTAGGGTCCTGTAGGTTTCCATAAGCGCCCGCAGAGGTCTGAAGGGGCCCGTACTGTTCCGTAAGGATCCATAGGGCTCCGTAGAGCTTCGTAGGTTCCCTAGAGGCCTGTGGAGTACCGCAGGAGCCAGTAGTGTTCCGTAGGGTCCTCTAGGGTTGAGTAAGTGCCCGCAGGAGTCTGTAGGAATCCGTGGGATTCTGTAAGGTTCTGGAGGGTTCTGCAGGGTTCTGTAGGGGCCCGTAGAGTTCCGTAGTGGCTGGTAAAGTTCCGTAGGGCCCTGTGGGGTTCTGTATGGACCTGTAGGGTTCCATAGCGGCCTGCAGTGTACTGTAAGTGCCCGTAGGTGGCTGTACGGGTCTGTAGGGTTCCGTAGGCACCTACAGTGTTCTGTAGGAGCCCATAGGGTTTTAGTGAGGTTCCGTTGTGTTGCTAAGGGTCTTGTAGAGTGCTGTCGGGTCCTGGAGTATTCTGTAGGGTTCCAGAGGGCCTTGTAGGGTTCCGTCGAAATCTGAAGGGTTCCCTAGGGGCCCGTAGAGTCCCATAGATTTCCGTAGGGGCCTGTAGGGTTGTTTAAGTGCCCACAGAAGTCTGTAGGAGTCTGTGGGATTCTGTCAGATTCCGGAGGGTTCTGCAGGGTTCCGTAGGGACCCGTAGAGTTCCATAGTGGCTGGTAAAGTTCCGTAGGGCCCTGTGGGGTTCTGTATGGACCTGTAGGGTTCCGTAGGGGCCTGCAGTGTTCTGTAAGTGCCCGTAGGTGTCTGTACGGGTCTGTAGGGTTCCGTAGGCACCTGCAGTGTTCTGTAGGAGCCCATAGGGTTTTAGTGAGGTTCCGTTGTGTTGCTAAGGGTCTTGTAGAGTGCTGTCGGGTCCTGGAGTATTCTGTAGGGTTCCAGAGGGGCTGGTAGGGTTCCGTCGAAATCTGAAGGGTTCCCTAGGGGCCCGTAGAGTCCCGTAGATTTCTGTAGGGACCTGTAGGGTTATGTAAGTGCCCGCAGGGGTTGGTAGGAGCTTGTAGGGTGCCATATGTTTCCGGAGGGTTGTGTAGGGTTCCGTAGGGGCCTGTGGTGTTCCCTAGGGGCCTGTAGAGTCTCGTACAGTTCCGTAGGGTCCTGTAGGTTTCCATAAGCGCCCGCAGAGGTCTGAAGGGGCCCGTACTGTTCAGTAAGGATCCATAGGGTTCTGTAGAGCTTCGTAGGTTCCCTAGAGGCCTCTGGAGTACCGCAGGAGCCAGTAGTGTTCCGTAGGGTCCTCTAGGGTTGAGTAAGTGCCCGCAGGAGTCTGTAGGAATCTGTGGGATTCTGTAAGGTTCTGGAGGGTTCTGCAGGGTTCTGTAGGGGCCCGTAGAGTTCCGTAGTGGCTGGTAAAGTTCCGTAGGGCCCTGTGGGGTTCTGTATGGACCTGTAGGGTTCCATAGCGGCCTGCAGTGTACTGTAAGTGCCCGTAGGTGGCTGTACGGGTCTGTAGGGTTCCGTAGGCACCTACAGTGTTCTGTAGGAGCCCATAGGGTTTTAGTGAGGTTCCGTTGTGTTGCTAAGGGTCTTGTAGAGTGCTGTCGGGTCCTGGAGTATTCTGTAGGGTTCCAGAGGGCCTTGTAGGGTTCCGTCGAAATCTGAAGGGTTCCCTAGGGGCCCGTAGAGTCCCATAGATTTCCGTAGGGGCCTGTAGGGTTGTTTAAGTGCCCACAGAAGTCTGTAGGAGTCTGTGGGATTCTGTCAGATTCCGGAGGGTTCTGCAGGGTTCCGTAGGGACCCGTAGAGTTCCATAGTGGCTGGTAAAGTTCCGTAGGGCCCTGTGGGGTTCTGTATGGACCTGTAGGGTTCCGTAGGGGCCTGCAGTGTTCTGTAAGTGCCCGTAGGTGTCTGTACGGGTCTGTAGGGTTCCGTAGGCACCTGCAGTGTTCTGTAGGAGCCCATAGGGTTTTAGTGAGGTTCCGTTGTGTTGCTAAGGGTCTTGTAGAGTGCTGTCGGGTCCTGGAGTATTCTGTAGGGTTCCAGAGGGGCTCGTAGGGTTCCGTCGAAATCTGAAGGGTTCCCTAGGGGCCCGTAGAGTCCCGTAGATTTCTGTAGGGACCTGTAGGGTTATGTAAGTGCCCGCAGGGGTTGGTAGGAGCTTGTAGGGTGCCATATGTTTCCGGAGGGTTGTGTAGGGTTCCGTAGGGGCCTGTGGTGTTCCCTAGGGGCCTGTAGAGTCTCGTACAGTTCCGTAGGGTCCTGTAGGTTTCCATAAGCGCCCGCAGAGGTCTGAAGGGGCCCGTACTGTTCAGTAAGGATCCATAGGGTTCTGTAGAGCTTCGTAGGTTCCCTAGAGGCCTCTGGAGTACCGCAGGAGCCAGTAGTGTTCCGTAGGGTCCTCTAGGGTTGAGTAAGTGCCCGCAGGAGTCTGTAGGAATCTGTGGGATTCTGTAAGGTTCTGGAGGGTTCTGCAGGGTTCTGTAGGGGCCCGTAGAGTTCCGTAGTGGCTGGTAAAGTTCCGTAGGGCCCTGTGGGGTTCTGTATGGACCTGTAGGGTTCCATAGCGGCCTGCAGTGTACTGTAAGTGCCCGTAGGTGGCTGTACGGGTCTGTAGGGTTCCGTAGGCACCTACAGTGTTCTGTAGGAGCCCATAGGGTTTTAGTGAGGTTCCGTTGTGTTGCTAAGGGTCTTGTAGAGTGCTGTCGGGTCCTGGAGTATTCTGTAGGGTTCCAGAGGGCCTTGTAGGGTTCCGTCGAAATCTGAAGGGTTCCCTAGGGGCCCGTAGAGTCCCATAGATTTCCGTAGGGGCCTGTAGGGTTGTTTAAGTGCCCACAGAAGTCTGTAGGAGTCTGTGGGATTCTGTCAGATTCCGGAGGGTTCTGCAGGGTTCCGTAGGGACCCGTAGAGTTCCATAGTGGCTGGTAAAGTTCCGTAGGGCCCTGTGGGGTTCTGTATGGACCTGTAGGGTTCCGTAGGGGCCTGCAGGGTTCTGTAAGTGCCCGTAGGTGTCTGTACGGGTCTGTAGGGTTCCGTAGGCACCTGCAGTGTTCTGTAGGAGCCCATAGGGTTTTAGTGAGGTTCCGTTGTGTTGCTAAGGGTCTTGTAGAGTGCTGTCGGGTCCTGGAGTATTCTGTAGGGTTCCAGAGGGGCTCGTAGGGTTCCGTCGAAATCTGTAGGGTTCCCTAGGGGCCCGTAGAGTCCCGTAGATTGCCGTAGGGACCTGTAGGGTTGTGTAAGTGCTTGCAGGGGTTGGTAGGAGCTTGTAGGGTGCCATATGTTTCCGGAGGGTTGTGTAGGGTTCCGTAGGGGCCTGTGGTGTTTTCTAGGGGCCTGTAGAGTCTCGTACAGTTTCGGTAGGGTCCTGTAGGTTTCCATAAGCGCCCGCAGAGGTCTGAAGGGGCCCGTACTGTGCCGTAAGGATCCATAGGGTTCCGTAGAGCTTCGTAGGTTCCCTAGAGGCCTCTGGAGTACCGCAGGAGCCAGTAGTGTTCCGTAGGGTCCTCTAGGGTTGAGTAAGTGCCCGCAGGAGTCTGTAGGAATCCGTGGGATTCTGTAAGGTTCTGGAGGGTTCTGCAGGGTTCCGTAGGGGCCCGTAGAGTTCCATAGTGGCTGGTAAAGTTCCCTAGGGCCCTGTACCGTTCCGTAACTGCCTGCAAGGGTCTTTAGGCTTCCATAGGGGCTGGCAGGGTTCCATAAAGTTCCGTGGGTTCCTGCAGAGTTCTGCAAGTGCCCGCAAGGGCCTGTAGGGGCCCACAGTGTTTCTGCCAGGTTCCGTAGAGTTCCGGAGGGGCCATATTTTTCTGTAGTGGCTGGTAGTATTCTGTAGGGGTCTGTAGGTTTCCGTAGGCACCTACAGTGTTCTGTAGGAGCCCATAGGGTTTTAGTGAGGTTCCGTTGTGTTGCTAAGGGTCTTGTAAAGTGCTGTCGGGTCCTGGAGTATTCTGTAGGGTTCCAGAGGGGCTGGTAGGGTTCCGTCGAAATCTGTAGGGTTCCCTAGGGGCCCATAGAGTCCCGTAGATTGCCGTAGGGACCTGTAGGGTTGTGTAAGTGCTCGCAGGGGTTGGTAGGAGCTTGTAGGGTTCCATAAGTTTCCAGAGGGTTGTGTAGGGTTCCGTAGGGGCCTGTGGTGTTCCCTAAGGGCCTGTAGAGTCTCGTACGGTTCCGTAGGGGCCTGTGGTGTTCCCTAGGGGCCTGTAGAGTCTCGTACAGTTCCGGAGGGTCCTGTAGGTTTCCATAAGCGCCCGCAGAGGTCTGAAGGGGCCCATACTGTTCCGTAAGGATCCATAGGGTTCCGTAGAGCTTCGTAGGTTCCCTAGAGGCCTCTGGAGTACCGCAGGAGCCAGTAGTGTTCCGTAGGGTCCTCTAGGGTTGAGTAAGTGCCCGCAGGAGTCTGTAGGAATCCGTGGGATTCTGTAAGGTTCTGGAGGGTTCTGCAGGGTTCTGTAGGGGCCCGTAGAGTTCCGTAGTGGCTGGTAAAGTTCCGTAGGGCCCTGTGGGGTTCTGTATGGACCTGTAGGGTTCCATAGGGGCCTGCAGTGTTCTGTAAGTGCCCGTAGGTGTCTGTACGGGTCTGTAGGTTTCCGTAGGCACCTACAGTGTTCTGTAGGAGCCCATAGGGTTTTAGTGAGGTTCCGTTGTGTTGCTAAGGGTCTTGTAGAGTGCTGTCGGGTCCTGGAGTATTCTGTAGGGTTCCAGAGGGGCTGGTAGGGTTCCGTCGAAATCTGAAGGGTTCCCTAGGGGCCCGTAGAGTCCCGTAGATTTCTGTAGGGACCTGTAGGGTTATGTAAGTGCCCGCAGGGGTTGGTAGGAGCTTGTAGGGTGCCATATGTTTCCGGAGGGTTGTGTAGGGTTCCGTAGGGGCCTGTGGTGTTCCCTAGGGGCCTGTAGAGTCTCGTACAGTTCCGTAGGGTCCTGTAGGTTTCCATAAGCGCCCGCAGAGGTCTGAAGGGGCCCGTACTGTTCAGTAAGGATCCATAGGGTTCTGTAGAGCTTCGTAGGTTCCCTAGAGGCCTCTGGAGTACCGCAGGAGCCAGTAGTGTTCCGTAGGGTCCTCTAGGGTTGAGTAAGTGCCCGCAGGAGTCTGTAGGAATCTGTGGGATTCTGTAAGGTTCTGGAGGGTTCTGCAGGGTTCTGTAGGGGCCCGTAGAGTTCCGTAGTGGCTGGTAAAGTTCCGTAGGGCCCTGTGGGGTTCTGTATGGACCTGTAGGGTTCCATAGCGGCCTGCAGTGTACTGTAAGTGCCCGTAGGTGGCTGTACGGGTCTGTAGGGTTCCGTAGGCACCTACAGTGTTCTGTAGGAGCCCATAGGGTTTTAGTGAGGTTCCGTTGTGTTGCTAAGGGTCTTGTAGAGTGCTGTCGGGTCCTGGAGTATTCTGTAGGGTTCCAGAGGGCCTTGTAGGGTTCCGTCGAAATCTGAAGGGTTCCCTAGGGGCCCGTAGAGTCCCATAGATTTCCGTAGGGGCCTGTAGGGTTGTTTAAGTGCCCACAGAAGTCTGTAGGAGTCTGTGGGATTCTGTCAGATTCCGGAGGGTTCTGCAGGGTTCCGTAGGGACCCGTAGAGTTCCATAGTGGCTGGTAAAGTTCCGTAGGGCCCTGTGGGGTTCTGTATGGACCTGTAGGGTTCCGTAGGGGCCTGCAGGGTTCTGTAAGTGCCCGTAGGTGTCTGTACGGGTCTGTAGGGTTCCGTAGGCACCTGCAGTGTTCTGTAGGAGCCCATAGGGTTTTAGTGAGGTTCCGTTGTGTTGCTAAGGGTCTTGTAGAGTGCTGTCGGGTCCTGGAGTATTCTGTAGGGTTCCAGAGGGGCTCGTAGGGTTCCGTCGAAATCTGTAGGGTTCCCTAGGGGCCCGTAGAGTCCCGTAGATTGCCGTAGGGACCTGTAGGGTTGTGTAAGTGCTTGCAGGGGTTGGTAGGAGCTTGTAGGGTGCCATATGTTTCCGGAGGGTTGTGTAGGGTTCCGTAGGGGCCTGTGGTGTTTTCTAGGGGCCTGTAGAGTCTCGTACAGTTTCGGTAGGGTCCTGTAGGTTTCCATAAGCGCCCGCAGAGGTCTGAAGGGGCCCGTACTGTGCCGTAAGGATCCATAGGGTTCCGTAGAGCTTCGTAGGTTCCCTAGAGGCCTCTGGAGTACCGCAGGAGCCAGTAGTGTTCCGTAGGGTCCTCTAGGGTTGAGTAAGTGCCCGCAGGAGTCTGTAGGAATCCGTGGGATTCTGTAAGGTTCTGGAGGGTTCTGCAGGGTTCCGTAGGGGCCCGTAGAGTTCCATAGTGGCTGGTAAAGTTCCCTAGGGCCCTGTACCGTTCCGTAACTGCCTGCAAGGGTCTTTAGGCTTCCATAGGGGCTGGCAGGGTTCCATAAAGTTCCGTGGGTTCCTGCAGAGTTCTGCAAGTGCCCGCAAGGGCCTGTAGGGGCCCACAGTGTTTCTGCCAGGTTCCGTAGAGTTCCGGAGGGGCCATATTTTTCTGTAGTGGCTGGTAGTATTCTGTAGGGGTCTGTAGGTTTCCGTAGGCACCTACAGTGTTCTGTAGGAGCCCATAGGGTTTTAGTGAGGTTCCGTTGTGTTGCTAAGGGTCTTGTAAAGTGCTGTCGGGTCCTGGAGTATTCTGTAGGGTTCCAGAGGGGCTGGTAGGGTTCCGTCGAAATCTGTAGGGTTCCCTAGGGGCCCATAGAGTCCCGTAGATTGCCGTAGGGACCTGTAGGGTTGTGTAAGTGCTCGCAGGGGTTGGTAGGAGCTTGTAGGGTTCCATAAGTTTCCAGAGGGTTGTGTAGGGTTCCGTAGGGGCCTGTGGTGTTCCCTAAGGGCCTGTAGAGTCTCGTACGGTTCCGTAGGGGCCTGTGGTGTTCCCTAGGGGCCTGTAGAGTCTCGTACAGTTCCGGAGGGTCCTGTAGGTTTCCATAAGCGCCCGCAGAGGTCTGAAGGGGCCCATACTGTTCCGTAAGGATCCATAGGGTTCCGTAGAGCTTCGTAGGTTCCCTAGAGGCCTCTGGAGTACCGCAGGAGCCAGTAGTGTTCCGTAGGGTCCTCTAGGGTTGAGTAAGTGCCCGCAGGAGTCTGTAGGAATCCGTGGGATTCTGTAAGGTTCTGGAGGGTTCTGCAGGGTTCTGTAGGGGCCCGTAGAGTTCCGTAGTGGCTGGTAAAGTTCCGTAGGGCCCTGTGGGGTTCTGTATGGACCTGTAGGGTTCCATAGGGGCCTGCAGTGTTCTGTAAGTGCCCGTAGGTGTCTGTACGGGTCTGTAGGTTTCCGTAGGCACCTACAGTGTTCTGTAGGAGCCCATAGGGTTTTAGTGAGGTTCCGTTGTGTTGCTAAGGGTCTTGTAGAGTGCTGTCGGGTCCTGGAGTATTCTGTAGGGTTCCAGAGGGGCTGGTAGGGTTCCGTCGAAATCTGAAGGGTTCCCTAGGGGCCCGTAGAGTCCCGTAGATTTCTGTAGGGACCTGTAGGGTTATGTAAGTGCCCGCAGGGGTTGGTAGGAGCTTGTAGGGTGCCATATGTTTCCGGAGGGTTGTGTAGGGTTCCGTAGGGGCCTGTGGTGTTCCCTAGGGGCCTGTAGAGTCTCGTACAGTTCCGTAGGGTCCTGTAGGTTTCCATAAGCGCCCGCAGAGGTCTGAAGGGGCCCGTACTGTTCAGTAAGGATCCATAGGGTTCTGTAGAGCTTCGTAGGTTCCCTAGAGGCCTCTGGAGTACCGCAGGAGCCAGTAGTGTTCCGTAGGGTCCTCTAGGGTTGAGTAAGTGCCCGCAGGAGTCTGTAGGAATCTGTGGGATTCTGTAAGGTTCTGGAGGGTTCTGCAGGGTTCTGTAGGGGCCCGTAGAGTTCCGTAGTGGCTGGTAAAGTTCCGTAGGGCCCTGTGGGGTTCTGTATGGACCTGTAGGGTTCCATAGCGGCCTGCAGTGTACTGTAAGTGCCCGTAGGTGGCTGTACGGGTCTGTAGGGTTCCGTAGGCACCTACAGTGTTCTGTAGGAGCCCATAGGGTTTTAGTGAGGTTCCGTTGTGTTGCTAAGGGTCTTGTAGAGTGCTGTCGGGTCCTGGAGTATTCTGTAGGGTTCCAGAGGGCCTTGTAGGGTTCCGTCGAAATCTGAAGGGTTCCCTAGGGGCCCGTAGAGTCCCATAGATTTCCGTAGGGGCCTGTAGGGTTGTTTAAGTGCCCACAGAAGTCTGTAGGAGTCTGTGGGATTCTGTCAGATTCCGGAGGGTTCTGCAGGGTTCCGTAGGGACCCGTAGAGTTCCATAGTGGCTGGTAAAGTTCCGTAGGGCCCTGTGGGGTTCTGTATGGACCTGTAGGGTTCCGTAGGGGCCTGCAGGGTTCTGTAAGTGCCCGTAGGTGTCTGTACGGGTCTGTAGGGTTCCGTAGGCACCTGCAGTGTTCTGTAGGAGCCCATAGGGTTTTAGTGAGGTTCCGTTGTGTTGCTAAGGGTCTTGTAGAGTGCTGTCGGGTCCTGGAGTATTCTGTAGGGTTCCAGAGGGGCTCGTAGGGTTCCGTCGAAATCTGTA
This sequence comes from Numenius arquata, assembly GCF_964106895.1. NCBI lineage: Eukaryota > Metazoa > Chordata > Aves > Charadriiformes > Scolopacidae > Numenius > Numenius arquata. The sequence goes on from NW_027415508.1 coordinate 70,110, forward strand.
GGGTTCCCTAGGGGCCCGTAGAGTCCCGTAGATTGCCGTAGGGACCTGTAGGGTTGTGTAAGTGCTTGCAGGGGTTGGTAGGAGCTTGTAGGGTGCCATATGTTTCCGGAGGGTTGTGTAGGGTTCCGTAGGGGCCTGTGGTGTTTTCTAGGGGCCTGTAGAGTCTCGTACAGTTTCGGTAGGGTCCTGTAGGTTTCCATAAGCGCCCGCAGAGGTCTGAAGGGGCCCGTACTGTGCCGTAAGGATCCATAGGGTTCCGTAGAGCTTCGTAGGTTCCCTAGAGGCCTCTGGAGTACCGCAGGAGCCAGTAGTGTTCCGTAGGGTCCTCTAGGGTTGAGTAAGTGCCCGCAGGAGTCTGTAGGAATCCGTGGGATTCTGTAAGGTTCTGGAGGGTTCTGCAGGGTTCCGTAGGGGCCCGTAGAGTTCCATAGTGGCTGGTAAAGTTCCCTAGGGCCCTGTACCGTTCCGTAACTGCCTGCAAGGGTCTTTAGGCTTCCATAGGGGCTGGCAGGGTTCCATAAAGTTCCGTGGGTTCCTGCAGAGTTCTGCAAGTGCCCGCAAGGGCCTGTAGGGGCCCACAGTGTTTCTGCCAGGTTCCGTAGAGTTCCGTAGGGGCCATATTTTTCTGTAGTGGCTGGTAGTATTCTGTAGGGGTCTGTAGGTTTCCGTAGGCACCTACAGTGTTCTGTAGGAGCCCATAGGGTTTTAGTGAGGTTCCGTTGTGTTGCTAAGGGTCTTGTAAAGTGCTGTCGGGTCCTGGAGTATTCTGTAGGGTTCCAGAGGGGCTGGTAGGGTTCCGTCGAAATCTGTAGGGTTCCCTAGGGGCCCATAGAGTCCCGTAGATTGCCGTAGGGACCTGTAGGGTTGTGTAAGTGCTCGCAGGGGTTGGTAGGAGCTTGTAGGGTTCCATAAGTTTCCAGAGGGTTGTGTAGGGTTCCGTAGGGGCCTGTGGTGTTCCCTAAGGGCCTGTAGAGTCTCGTACGGTTCCGTAGGGGCCTGTGGTGTTCCCTAGGGGCCTGTAGAGTCTCGTACAGTTCCGTAGGGTCCTGTAGGTTTCCATAAGCGCCCGCAGAGGTCTGAAGGGGCCCATACTGTTCCGTAAGGATCCATAGGGTTCCGTAGAGCTTCGTAGGTTCCCTAGAGGCCTCTGGAGTACCGCAGGAGCCAGTAGTGTTCCGTAGGGTCCTCTAGGGTTGAGTAAGTGCCCGCAGGAGTCTGTAGGAATCCGTGGGATTCTGTAAGGTTCTGGAGGGTTCTGCAGGGTTCTGTAGGGGCCCGTAGAGTTCCGTAGTGGCTGGTAAAGTTCCGTAGGGCCCTGTGGGGTTCTGTATGGACCTGTAGGGTTCCATAGGGGCCTGCAGTGTTCTGTAAGTGCCCGTAGGTGTCTGTACGGGTCTGTAGGTTTCCGTAGGCACCTACAGTGTTCTGTAGGAGCCCATAGGGTTTTAGTGAGGTTCCGTTGTGTTGCTAAGGGTCTTGTAGAGTGCTGTCGGGTCCTGGAGTATTCTGTAGGGTTCCAGAGGGGCTGGTAGGGTTCCGTCGAAATCTGAAGGGTTCCCTAGGGGCCCGTAGAGTCCCGTAGATTTCTGTAGGGACCTGTAGGGTTATGTAAGTGCCCGCAGGGGTTGGTAGGAGCTTGTAGGGTGCCATATGTTTCCGGAGGGTTGTGTAGGGTTCCGTAGGGGCCTGTGGTGTTCCCTAGGGGCCTGTAGAGTCTCGTACAGTTCCGTAGGGTCCTGTAGGTTTCCATAAGCGCCCGCAGAGGTCTGAAGGGGCCCGTACTGTTCAGTAAGGATCCATAGGGTTCTGTAGAGCTTCGTAGGTTCCCTAGAGGCCTCTGGAGTACCGCAGGAGCCAGTAGTGTTCCGTAGGGTCCTCTAGGGTTGAGTAAGTGCCCGCAGGAGTCTGTAGGAATCTGTGGGATTCTGTAAGGTTCTGGAGGGTTCTGCAGGGTTCTGTAGGGGCCCGTAGAGTTCCGTAGTGGCTGGTAAAGTTCCGTAGGGCCCTGTGGGGTTCTGTATGGACCTGTAGGGTTCCATAGCGGCCTGCAGTGTACTGTAAGTGCCCGTAGGTGGCTGTACGGGTCTGTAGGGTTCCGTAGGCACCTACAGTGTTCTGTAGGAGCCCATAGGGTTTTAGTGAGGTTCCGTTGTGTTGCTAAGGGTCTTGTAGAGTGCTGTCGGGTCCTGGAGTATTCTGTAGGGTTCCAGAGGGCCTTGTAGGGTTCCGTCGAAATCTGAAGGGTTCCCTAGGGGCCCGTAGAGTCCCATAGATTTCCGTAGGGGCCTGTAGGGTTGTTTAAGTGCCCACAGAAGTCTGTAGGAGTCTGTGGGATTCTGTCAGATTCCGGAGGGTTCTGCAGGGTTCCGTAGGGACCCGTAGAGTTCCATAGTGGCTGGTAAAGTTCCGTAGGGCCCTGTGGGGTTCTGTATGGACCTGTAGGGTTCCGTAGGGGCCTGCAGGGTTCTGTAAGTGCCCGTAGGTGTCTGTACGGGTCTGTAGGGTTCCGTAGGCACCTGCAGTGTTCTGTAGGAGCCCATAGGGTTTTAGTGAGGTTCCGTTGTGTTGCTAAGGGTCTTGTAGAGTGCTGTCGGGTCCTGGAGTATTCTGTAGGGTTCCAGAGGGGCTCGTAGGGTTCCGTCGAAATCTGTAGGGTTCCCTAGGGGCCCGTAGAGTCCCGTAGATTGCCGTAGGGACCTGTAGGGTTGTGTAAGTGCTTGCAGGGGTTGGTAGGAGCTTGTAGGGTGCCATATGTTTCCGGAGGGTTGTGTAGGGTTCCGTAGGGGCCTGTGGTGTTTTCTAGGGGCCTGTAGAGTCTCGTACAGTTTCGGTAGGGTCCTGTAGGTTTCCATAAGCGCCCGCAGAGGTCTGAAGGGGCCCGTACTGTGCCGTAAGGATCCATAGGGTTCCGTAGAGCTTCGTAGGTTCCCTAGAGGCCTCTGGAGTACCGCAGGAGCCAGTAGTGTTCCGTAGGGTCCTCTAGGGTTGAGTAAGTGCCCGCAGGAGTCTGTAGGAATCCGTGGGATTCTGTAAGGTTCTGGAGGGTTCTGCAGGGTTCCGTAGGGGCCCGTAGAGTTCCATAGTGGCTGGTAAAGTTCCCTAGGGCCCTGTACCGTTCCGTAACTGCCTGCAAGGGTCTTTAGGCTTCCATAGGGGCTGGCAGGGTTCCATAAAGTTCCGTGGGTTCCTGCAGAGTTCTGCAAGTGCCCGCAAGGGCCTGTAGGGGCCCACAGTGTTTCTGCCAGGTTCCGTAGAGTTCCGTAGGGGCCATATTTTTCTGTAGTGGCTGGTAGTATTCTGTAGGGGTCTGTAGGTTTCCGTAGGCACCTACAGTGTTCTGTAGGAGCCCATAGGGTTTTAGTGAGGTTCCGTTGTGTTGCTAAGGGTCTTGTAAAGTGCTGTCGGGTCCTGGAGTATTCTGTAGGGTTCCAGAGGGGCTCGTAGGGTTCCGTCGAAATCTGTAGGGTTCCCTAGGGGCCCATAGAGTCCCGTAGATTGCCGTAGGGACCTGTAGGGTTGTGTAAGTGCTCGCAGGGGTTGGTAGGAGCTTGTAGGGTTCCATAAGTTTCCAGAGGGTTGTGTAGGGTTCCGTAGGGGCCTGTGGTGTTCCCTAAGGGCCTGTAGAGTCTCGTACGGTTCCGTAGGGGCCTGTGGTGTTCCCTAGGGGCCTGTAGAGTCTCGTACAGTTCCGTAGGGTCCTGTAGGTTTCCATAAGCGCCCGCAGAGGTCTGAAGGGGCCCATACTGTTCCGTAAGGATCCATAGGGTTCCGTAGAGCTTCGTAGGTTCCCTAGAGGCCTCTGGAGTACCGCAGGAGCCAGTAGTGTTCCGTAGGGTCCTCTAGGGTTGGAGTGAAGTGCCCGCAGGAGTCTGTAGGAATCCGTGGGATTCTGTAAGGTTCTGGAGGGTTCTGCAGGGTTCTGTAGGGGCCCGTAGAGTTCCGTAGTGGCTGGTAAAGTTCCGTAGGGCCCTGTGGGGTTCTGTATGGACCTGTAGGGTTCCATAGGGGCCTGCAGTGTTCTGTAAGTGCCCGTAGGTGTCTGTACGGGTCTGTAGGTTTCCGTAGGCACCTACAGTGTTCTGTAGAGCCCATAGGGTTTTAGTGAGGTTCCGTTGTGTTGCTAAGGGTCTTGTAGAGTGCTGTCGGGTCCTGGAGTATTCTGTAGGGTTCCAGAGGGGCTGGTAGGGTTCCGTCGAAATCTGAAGGGTTCCCTAGGGGCCCTTGTAGAGTTCCCGTAGATTTCTGTAGGGACCTGTAGGGTTATGTAAGTGCCCGCAGGGGTTGGTAGGAGCTTGTAGGGTGCCATATGTTTCCGGAGGGTTGTGTAGGGTTCCGTAGGGGCCTGTGGTGTTCCCTAGGGGCCTGTAGAGTCTCGTACAGTTCCGTAGGGTCCTGTAGGTTTCCATAAGCGCCCGCAGAGGTCTGAAGGGGCCCGTACTGTTCCGTAAGGATCCATAGGGTTCTGTAGAGCTTCGTAGGTTCCCTAGAGGCCTCTGGAGTACCGCAGGAGCCAGTAGTGTTCCGTAGGGTCCTCTAGGGTTGAGTAAGTGCCCGCAGGAGTCTGTAGGAATCTGTGGGATTCTGTAAGGTTCTGGAGGGTTCTGCAGGGTTCTGTAGGGGCCCGTAGAGTTCCGTAGTGGCTGGTAAAGTTCCGTAGGGCACCTGTGGGGTTCTGTATGGACCTGTAGGGTTCCATAGCGGCCTGCAGTGTACTGTAAGTGCCCGTAGGTGGCTGTATGGGTCTGTAGGGGTTACCGTAGGCACCTACAGTGTTCTGTAGGAGCCCATAGGGTTTTAGTGAGGTTCCGTTGTGTTGCTAAGGGTCTTGTAGAGTGCTGTCGGGTCCTGGAGTATTCTGTAGGGTTCCAGAGGGCCTTGTAGGGTTCCGTCGAAATCTGAAGGGTTCCCTAGGGGCCCGTAGAGTCCCATAGATTTCCGTAGGGGCCTGTAGGGTTGTTTAAGTGCCCACAGAAGTCTGTAGGAGTCTGTGGGATTCTGTCAGATTCCGGAGGGTTCTGCAGGGTTCCGTAGGGACCCGTAGAGTTCCATAGTGGCTGTAAAGTTCCGTAGGGCCCTGTGGGGTTCTGTATGGACCTGTAGGGTTCCGTAGGGGCCTGCAGTGTTCTGTAAGTGCCCGTAGGTGTCTGTACGGGTCTGTAGGGTTCCGTAGGCACCTTGCAGTGTTCTGTAGGAGCCCATAGGGTTTTAGTGAGGTTCCGTTGTGTTGCTAAGGGTCTTGTAGAGTGCTGTCGGGTCCTGAGTATCTGTA